>NW_019266402.1:72458-154451 GCF_002742605.1 Olea europaea var. sylvestris
CCCGTTTTGGCCTGCAAGAATTTTGTTTAATCACTGGATTACCATGCCATGAAGTTACTGTTAATTTCAATTTTAGTAATACTCGACTTAGGAATGAATACTTCAATGGTTCAAAGAGAATTACTATGATAAAACTTTCTAAAGTATTTCATATGTGTCAAGATTGAGAAGATAAATTTAAATTGGGATTAGTTATATTTGTCGAATGTGTTTTAAAACCAACTGGAAGACACATCAATTTCAGAACTCTTGGAATTGTTGAACAACTTGATGAGTTCCTTATGTATCCATGGGGACGTAAGACATACCTTATTTTATTAAATTCGTTACAAGAATCACAGCTTGAAAGAGTATGAAAAATACAACAAAATAACCAAACAAACTGTAAATATTCGTTGCATGATTATCCGCTTGCATTCCAGGTATTTTTCTTTTATTTTTCCCCATTACATATAATTTAATCATATAAAAACTTTAATATTTCTTTTTACTAATATTTCAGTATTGGATATATGAAACTTTTCCTCAAATTGGACAACAATTCGGTCATCGAATCCGTACAAGCTTGAAATGTCCACGAATGCATAAATGGCAGCCTCAAATAATATTAACAGAACATGTTATTAGACAATTTTTGGCTGCTCAAGAGGTATGTTTATTTCAATATACAATTAAATATATATTTAATTCTTTATAAATAAATTTAAAAAAATACATCTGATATTTTATTACAATTATAGATTACAATAATTGCAATGTTAAATCCTACTGAAGCAGAATTGGAAATATTTTGGTATAAAAATCTTTCGCTACCAATTGACAACCAACATCGTACACTAGACAACATTGTCAATGGTGAATTGGACAATGTAACACAACAAACAGATAACATACATACACAAGAAAGAACTATCCACACTTCAGATAGAATTGAATCTACTTCTTCTGGTAGCTTAAACTATGTAACTAAACAAGATATGGAACAGATGTTCAATATACACAGACAAAATGTCTTTGGTTTCTACGACGGCTTAAAAACACAGATGATTCAAGAATCAACAAAGCAAGAAGCTCAGTATCATACAATTCTTGAAAAGCAAGAAACTCTCTGTCAGACAATTCTTGACAATCAGAAACAATTTTTTGAATATTAGCAAAAAGACCAACAAGACTACTTCCAGGGCATACAATCTAACATGCAATCTTATGTGGATACCAGTTTCGGGTTAACGAAGTCTTACATTGATGAACCAAATCGAAATATGCAGAATCAGTTATCCGACTGAATATCACCCATGAAAACAATTGTAGCCTCTGTACAACGAGATGTGCCTCCTCATACAAGTCCAGTTGAATTCGAAATCCCTTCAACATCTAAACATACAGAAAACGTTGAAAGATCGAGGAAAGAAAAAAAGATAAGCAGAAACATACACAATCTCCATCAACAACGCCAACTAATATTTTAGAATACTATAACATTGACAAATACAAAAACATTAAAGAATGGATATCACAAAATCGATCAGAGTAAGATTTTAAATTTAACCTTGTTAACTTAAATATTCTAATTTGTATTTTACTTATTTGACGACAATTTAATTTTTTCTTATACATCGCATACTGGAAAGATGAAATCAACAATCTATACAGAGGACAGTCGCTGATAAATATAATAAATCAAACGAAAGATATAAATATTGTGGTAAGTCAACTTTAGTAATCATAATTAATTTTACTCCATTATTAATATATCTAATTTACATTTTTTTTACTAGCATATTGATATAGAATTAAAGCTGTTGAGAAAACTTATTCACGATGGATCTCTCCCGCTTTCCAAAGAATATGCAATCATAGACTTTAGATTCGAGAATGAATGTGTTCATTGGTATACAATTATAAGAGGAGCTGTCCATTCCACAAGTAATTTCAATGCATTACAACAGTACATAAAAGGAGAATTACCTGTATTTGCTCGTCCGTGAATAACATACAACTATTTATTAATTCCATCCGCATATCTAGACAACATTTAGTTTCTTTTTCTTGTCGACTTTCAAAAGTGGAAATTTCATCTATATGATTACAGTCACAACATTCATACACCAGACGTAATTAAATTACGTGCAGAACCAGTTTTGACTGTAGTACAATTATTATTGATATCTACAGACATTTTCTTCTCAAACCTTGTTTAAGAAAATATAGAAACAAATATATGAAATTGGAAATCATACCGTATCTACCTTGTCAAAATAATGGGTAAGCATCTCAATAATTTACTGTAATATTTAATTTTCTATTTAATTTTATTTTACATTTACAACACTAATATAAACTAACTTCAAATTATTTTTTCTATAGGCCAAATTCTGGAGCTTTTCTTCTCAAGTACATTGAATGTTTCGTTTTCGGATATCCATTAGAAACAGTTTCACCAGAGAATATACGTTTATACAGACGAAAGATTTTCACACATATCTATCACAATGAATATTTTTTACGTCCATGTTTATCCCAACCATAACAAACTATGAAAATTCAGTAAGATTCCTTTATCAAAATTCAATCTATAATCTTATATTCATAGCTTCAAAATTACTTATTTTAAATATTTCTATACATTGGAATAAATGTAGGTTCTTTGGTGGCAAATATGAGACATTAAATCTGTTCCAACTTTAGGTTTTACGAAATGAGAAATTGAAAGAGTAAAAAGCCTCAACGTTGGTTCCTTCAAACATAGTCAATATCAAACTTGAAGATTCAGCCCACCTAACTATTATTTTGTTAGCTAGATGCATCTGGTACCAGAAGCTAAATGAACTTAGTAAGCTGGTGATCCACGTATACTTTAACAGGAGTTGATGTATCTTCATTTATTAATTTTTTACTCTAAATGTTTAATTTCAATATCTATTATAGTGGTCTTGAATTTGAAGGAGTAAATGCTTTTATTGTTTAAGTCTGTAAAATGGTGCTGAAGTTACTTTTATCTTGCTGAATGAAGTTTAATTCTTAAGACAATGTTAGTGTTGTTTAATTTAACATTAACTGTGTTTTTGAATATCACTACCCACTTCACCACTATTTTATGTATTTTTGTAATACAGACAAGTTAAAAATGTTGTAAAAGTTATAAAGAATACCTGAGAAGCAAAGATGCAAACACACAATTTTTTACAGTACTGGTAAGTACTTATAGGGTATATAATTTTTTTGCTTATTTTGATGGATCTCTTTTAGTTGCAGTGGATTATATATGTCCCCCTAACCACATGCTTTGAAGCATTAATAAGACTTTGTTTTTTGTCAAATTCACAGCTTCTTAAGATGTTGATGAACAATATTGGAGAACATGTTCATCATCAGGTTATAGGCACAGCCACTGATGGATATTCTTCCTATATTTGTGATTATAGTTAAGAAAAAGGTAGAAATTATTTTCCATGTCTTATTCTCAGTCATTTATTGATTAAATTAATAGAGGTAATTTTTTTATCACTTTTCGTACAACCTGATATTTGTGTATGGAAAAGAATATTTCTCTTCTTAGATGCAACTCAAATACATCTGGTGGAAATTCTTGGGAGGTTTCCTCAATATTATTATGCTTATTGTGAACTGGTGGTAAGTACAGAGCAAACTATATATTAATTGCAAGCTTTTAAAAATTTAAATCGAAATCCATATTGAGCAAATATTGTTTGAGGCTTTGAGCCATTTTTGTCCTACTCTCTTCTACATATTGCTTGTCCATATAATTAAATTCTGTCAATCTTGTTTCTCTAGGCAGTGGTAATCATATAATTGGTTGATTCCTGATGCTATTATTACTGATGTGATTAGGTCTTGAATCTTCAAATCTGATGAATGTGCAATCACAGTCTTTTAATCAGTGTAAAATACTTCTCCTTGGCTGATGAAAGGGCTATTGGCACTGAACTTATTCTTTATTTCTTGCTGCATCAGGGTTGTCTCTTTAGTTCTTATATAAGTGGCAAAATAGAATTTAAAAATCTGCTCGCTTTCTTCTAGAAATATGACCCATCATTCAAGGAATATCTTCTTATTAATCAAAAGGGAACTGCTCCAAGGGATTTGATTGAGTTTGCCTGTAAATGTTAGATGAACACATCCTTGACATAAGTCATCACATTTTTTTAATTTCATGTTAATTTGTTTAAAAAAAATCTTTATTTATGTACTCTCTTATGTTTCCAAGTTAATTCCAGATTAATCTCTCTCTCTCTCTCTCTCTCTCTCTCTTACTTTGAGGATATTAAAAAAATTAAGTTGGGCAATCCAAAAAGTTCTGTTATTTAATCAATCAAATTGCTATGACTTAAACGAGCTTGATGAATCCAGAGAGTATATAGAAACAAAAAAGGCAATGGATACCATGAGAATAAGTTCAGAGGAACAGGTATAAAGGACAATTGTTTCAAAAAAAAAGATAAGAAATCTAATATATCACTAGATGACTAAACCAAATTAGAGATAGTGCAATTTTCTCATCATATATATTCTCAATGTATAGCATTAAAAAAAGTAAAATATGTACAACATTCTTTAATAAGCCTTTAGCTTATTTACCCCTTCGTTCAAATAATTGACATGTAAATATTTAACTTTCAACATTGTACCAATTATTATTTTCAAAAAATATTAGATGTAGTATATAAGTGCTAAATGGCACCTCTTGCTTTTTCTCAATTTGTGCTTTACTTCTATATCTCCATTTCCATCCAACTACAACATACACTTTCAAAATGATAACAGAAACAACCAAGAAGATCCCAATTTTTACGAATATAAAAACATATCTTTGTTCAACAGTTTCCTAATTAAAAACTTGTTCATTACTTCTCCCGCTTTGAACATAATTTACTTTATACAATTATTAACATTCAAAACGCTAATATCACCCTTCAAATAATACAATCCGTGCATTGCACGGAACCCAAACTAGTAATAAATAAAAAACAAAACTATATTAAATGCTAAATGTTGTTGACTTCGTTTTAAAGGAACTTTATTATTTAACTATTGTTTATCAGGAAAAAAAAAAGAAAAAGAAAGATTCCCAAAATGTGAGCCAATGAACCTTGGTGAAAAGACAAATTATGTAAAGAAAATAAAAAAAAAATAAGCAACATGAAACGCGTAACTTATCTAGTTAATTCTTTGAACCATGCTACATATACATTAATGTTTACATAATAAGAGAGTGTTTGGTGGGAATTTTGAGAATTAATTTTTTGACCGTTAAAGATAAAAGTGGGTCTTACGTAGGAGAGAAAAATTCAAAATGACGGTTGTAATAGTGAAATAACGATATAAAAAATTGATTTTAATTGACTTAAAATTCCCACCGAACACCCCCTAAATTATATAATACCATATGGCACTTTATTATTTACCAATTAAAAAACATTCAACTTTTTCGTTTAATTTTTTCCTTTACATTATTTTCGATGACCGCTTAAATACCATTTTATGTATAAGTAACAAAATCCTAATTCTTTTATATTACGGGAGAGGGAAGAATCGATTTGCTATATAAAGTTTCAAAATACAAACTTGTGTGCATGGTAACCGCGTAAGTACCATGTCATGCAGCAACCATCTTGTGTGCATGCACATTATTAAAAGCAAGCCAACAATGAAAATGATGATGTCTGACCAAGCTATGGTGAGAAGGCTCTTTGCATGTGAGACTATGGGATCGGCTACTACCATATGTACTGACAAAACAGGTACTCTTACTTTAAATCAGATGAAGACAACTAAGTTTTGGTTGGGGAAAGAATGTGTCGAAGGGAAAAGCTATCTATCAATTCTGACCGATGTTCTTGAATTGCTGCATCAAGGCATTGGTCTCAACATGACATGTAGTGTTTATGTGTCGACTGCTTCACGGATTGAATTCTATGGTAGTCCCACTGAAAATGTCATTCTTTCATGGGCTGTGCTTGAATTGAGTATGGATTTGGAGAAGGTCAAGCGACATTATAGCATTGTGCACGTGGAAGCATTCAATTCAAAGAAAAAGAGAAATGGCATTTTGATGAAGAAGAATGAAGATGACACGATTCACACACATTGGAAATGAGCTGCCGAAATGATCCTAGCAATGTTCTGTTATTACTGTGATTTGGAAGGAAATGTGAATCATCTCAATGATTTCAAAATGATGAAATTTGATCAAATAATACAAGGTATGGCTGCAAGTAGTCTTCAATGCATTGCATTTGCATATAAGTAAGTTTTAGAGGTCGAGCATGTCATTCTGAGTAGACAACCAAAAATTCAAGATAATGGATGGACAATATTGGGCCTTGTCGACCTGAGAGATCCATGTCGACCATGTGTGAAGAAAGATGTGGAAGACTATCAATATGCAGGTGTAAATGTCAAAATGATCGCTGGTGATAATATTTTCACTGCAAAAGCAATAGCCACCATATGTGGAATACTCGGGCTGAAATGCGTGATGGATTAGTGGTTGAAGGATTTGAATTTCGTAACTATACAGAAGAGTAAAGAATGGAAAAAGTCGATAAAACCTATATGATGGCAAGATCATCTCCTTTTGACAAACTTCTAATGGTCCAATGTCTGAAAAAGAAAGGACACGTTGTGGCAGTTACTGATGATGGCACAAATGATGCATCCGCATTAAAGGAAGTTGACATAGGCCTTTCGATGGGAATTCAAGGCACTGAAGTGGCCAAAGAGAGTTTAGATATCATCATTTTGGATGACAATTTTGCTTCCCTTGCCACCATTTTGAGATGGGGAAGATGTGTTTACAACAACATACAGAAATTCATCCAATTTCAACTCACAGTAAATGTAACAGCACTTACAATCAACTTTGTAGCAGCAGTTTCAGCTGTTGAGGTGCCATTAACAGCAGTCCAGTTATTATGGGTTGTTACGTTTTGAACTTCAAATCTTTAAGAATCGATAAACTCAAGAATCAATAAAATGCAGAAACTCAAGAAAAACTAACACCAGATATGTTTTGCCCATTTAAAAGGGCCCGGATGTTCGGTTTTCAACCTAATCACCCGTTGCGCATCTCCTAAGAGATTAAACTCCAGATCCACTAATATCGAACAAAAAACGGTGTACAGATGTACGAAGAAATTGAAATTTTCTTCGAGTTTTTCTTGCCTCCTAAAAGAACAACACAAACTGCTTTCACCCTCACAGATTGTACAAAACAATTGCCTCTCTACACAAAGAACAGAAACATTATCAATCACAAAGATCGATTTCACATTACAGTAGCCAAGCCTTAATTTCCACTTAGAAAAGGGGAGAAAGCAAGACGAAGAGACTGAAAGAATTCTCTAGAATGAATAATAATGTCAAGACCCAGTGTGTATCTATCCATACCAATCGACACAATCAGAGGGCAAAGGAGCAGCCACGTGTACGACTGATATTCAGTCCTTAAAGAGGCGTTTTTCAAAAAACACGTTTTATCGCTCTTTTAAAACACAGCAACCCGATGAAACAAGTTTGGCCCAATATAAGGAGGCCCAACAGGCCAAGAATAATGTGAGGCAGCCCAAAATTATTAACAATCTCCACCTTGCTGAACTGATTCTTGGCCTTTACTAATGGATCTAGAATTTATATCAACTTGAGTTCATTTGCTCGAAGTACCTAAAAAAGAAAAAAACAGTTCAACCTTTTCAACAGAAATCTTATTTGAAGCTCTAAATTTATCACATCATCATGTGATATTTAGAATCTTCAAACAATTCTTAAATTTATTTAGAGGCAACACCTTAGTTCCCAAATTAGCAGGATTAAATTCTGTGGGAATCTTAACCAACCTTATCAAATATTTTTCCACCATATTTCATACAAAATGAAATTTTATGTCTACATGTTTAGTTCGATCATGATATACAAGATTTTTACTAAGATGTATAACACTTTGATTATCTGTATATATACTAACAGAATTGTTTGCAAAACCAATTTCATTTATTAAGCCTCTTAGCCAAATACTTTCCTTAGCAGCATCACAAGCTGCAATGTATTCAGCTTCTATAGAAGATAAGACAACTAATTTTTGTAGCTGTGACTTCCAACTTATACAGCCATCACACAAAGTGAAAATGTAAGAAGAGGTGGATCTTCTCTTGTCTAAGTCACCAGCAAAATCTGAGTCTGTATACCCTTTCAGTTTTATCTCTTCATTGCTCCTCTTATACATTAATCATAAATCAGATGATCCTTTCAAGTACCTTAACATCCATTTTATAACAAGCCAGTGAGTTTTACCAGGATTAGCCATAAACCTACTTAACACACTAATTCCATGTGCTAGGTCAGGCTTGGTGCAAACCATAAGGTACATATTGGAGCCTACAGTATTAACATAATGTATTTTTTCCATTCTCCTAAGTTCATCATCTGTTTTAGGTGATTGTTGATTGGACAACTTAAAGTGATTAACAATTGGAAGAGTGACAGGTTTACATTCTAACATAGAAAAATTTTCAAGAATTTTCTTCACATAAGACCCTTGTTTTAGCATTAATATGTAATTGTTCCTGTCTCCATCTATCTCCATTCCAAGAATTCTTTTAGCTTGTCCTAAATCTTTCATTTTGAATTCAAATTTTAACTTCGATTTAACAAATTCAATCTCAGTTTTATCATGACAAGCAAGCTACATATCATCAACATATGATATGAGATTTATAGATTCAGGTCCACCCGAACCTTTGTAGAAAAGATACAAATCAGAATTTCTTTTCACAAATCCTAAAGTCTACACAAAAGAATTAAACTTCAAATACCATTGCCTAGGGGCTTGTTTAAGCCCATGAAGTGATTTCTTTAACAAGCAAACTTTATCTGATTTAGATTTGACTTCAAATCCTTCAAGCTTATTCATGTATATAGTCTCATCAAGATCACCATTAAGAAATGTTGTTTTAACATCAAGTTATTCTAATTCCCAGTTAAAGTGAGTAGTTAGAGCCAATAGAATTCTAATTGTAGTATATTTGGCAACTGGGGAAAATATTTCATTATAATCCACTCATTCCCTTTGAGTGAAACCTTTGGCCACTAATCTGGCCTTATACCTCTTATTTTCTAAATTTGAGTCTCCTTCTTTTATCTTAAAAATCCATTTACACTCTATAATCTTTTGATTTTTAGATCTATTGACCAAAATCCAAGTTTTGTTTTTAATAAGTGAATCCATTTCCTTATTCATAACTTCCTTCCAAAGTTTAGAATCATGACATTTAATGGCTTCATCAAAAGATGTAGGTTCTGAATTTAAGAAGTCAAGTGTAGAAAATAGAGTGACAAATTCTTCACTATTAAACCTGGTAGAGGGAATTATAGTCCTCCTTTCCCTATCTCTAGTTAACTGATAATCATCAAGAGTATTATCTGATGTTTCATTTTCATTTTCAGATTCATCATTCACATTCTTATTTCAGATTGAACAAGCTCCACCTCAAAATTATCATCTTGATTAACATCATTCTGTATTTGAGTTTCCAGGATGGTTTGATTAGCAGGTGCAGATTCAAGAGTTTTAGGGTCTCCAAATTTGAAACAAAGCATGTTATTCTCATTAAAGATCACATCTCTGCTAATTATGACTTTAAAACCATTTTGATCTTTAACCCACAGCCTATAACCTTTTATTTCCTCCCCATATCCCAACAAAACACATTTGTGAGATCTAGCCTCAAGTTTGCCTTCATTCTTATGAGATTAGGTAGTACATCCAAACACTTTGAGTTTGTTATAATCAGGTGTTTTTCCAGACCACTACTTTTCATGGACTTGAAAATCAATAGTACTAGTTGGACTTCTATTTATAAGATAAGTTGCAGTATTTAGGGCTTCACACTAGAAAAACTTTGGAAGACCAGAACTTTATAACATACATCTAACTTTTTCCAAAAGAGTCCTATTCATTCTCTCAACAACTCCATTTTACTGAGGTGTGTATATCACAGTTCTATGTCTAAGAATTCCAAATTCTTTACAAAATGAATTAAATTCAAAGCTGCAAAATTCAAATCCATTATCAGTCCTTAGTGCTTTGATTTTCTTGTTCGTTTGAGTTTTAATCATAGACTTCCATTGTTTGAAAATCTGAAAAGTATCCGACTTTTGTTTTAAGAGAAAAGTCCATATTTTTCTTGAAAAATCATCTACTATAAGTAGATAAAACCTAAATCCACTAAGTGTATTTACTGATGCTAGACCCCACAGGTTAGTATGTAAGTAATCTAAGATTGAAGTTGATTTATGGATTCTAGTTTTAAAAGACAGACTTTCTGTTTTCCAACAGTGCAGTTTTCACAAAAGTCCTAATTTTTCAATATTATCATTTTCAAAACATCCAAGTTTATTTAAAATGATTAAGCCTTTCTCTGAAATGTACCCCAATCTTTTATGCCAAATTAAGGATTTTTCAAAAACATGATTTGAGGCTGTGGTACAATGGCTTATTACTGGTTCAGCAAGAACAGTGTAGATACCATTTATTTTTAGAGAGGAAATAACACATATGTCCCCTAAAGTTAATCTCAGAAGACCCTTGTGTATTGTGATGTTGTATTTTTCATCCAGTTCTTCCAAGGAGATAAGATTCCTTTTAAGTTCAAGAACATATCAAGCATTTTCTAATTCAAGCGTATAATTGTCAGTTAACATCAATTTGACCTTCCCAATACTCTTTATTTGACAACTCATGTCATTGTCCATCTGAATTTGTCCTTTATTGAGATCAACAAACTCAGAAAACTACTCTTTAGTAGGGCACATGTGAAAGGTACAACCAGAGTCTAGGACCCATTCTTTTGAATCCCTTTTTGGGGTGTTCACAAGAACCACCCCCTGAATATCAGGTTCATTATTGCAGGCCACAGCTGCAAATCCATCAGTGTTGTTTTTACCTTTCATATCTGAGATTTTCTTGAAATAATTCTTTATTAAGTGTCCAGTTTTGCCACAGTAGTAGCATTTTCTGATCTGGTTATTTGGTTTCACATGGTTTTTGTTCTTGTCTTTATTTCTGTTGTTATGAAATTTTCTATTCTTTGTAGAATTAAAATTGTACTGGATCTGTTTCTTATTCTGGTTCAATTTCTTTCATAAATAGCCCTTTACCAAACTTAGAGTCTTTTGACTTAGTTTTCATTGCAAGTTCCTTATTTCTAAGGGCTGCATTTATGATATCTACTATAAGAGTTTGGCCCCCATATTCTAAAGCATTCCTAATGTCTTTATATCTCTCACTGAGAGAATTTAATAAAGCAACTACTTGTTGGTCACTAGAAATCTCCTCATTACAGTTATCTAAATTTTGAATCAGTTTAGTGAATTTATCTAGATTTTTTTCTAGGCCAGAAAAAGGATCGAATCTGAAATTGTAAAATTGTCTTAAGAGATAACATTTATTAGGCATGGATTTAGTTAAGTAAAGAGTTTCTAATTTTGTCCATAGGGTCTTAGCAGAATTGGCTTCTGCAAAAGTGGAGGCTTTTGCAGAAGTAGTTTCTCCTACTTTTCTAATCACATTGTCAAATAGGTGGAAAAAAATAATACTCCATGCAATGTCATCTAATTCTTTCCTCCTATATGCACTAATTTCAACAGCCTACGACCCATCAAAGGTGGCAGCACATCTTTGCTGCAGTAACAGGGCTCTCATCTTCTGGCGTCAGAGAGTAAAATCTCCTATGCCATTCCATGTTTCTATATCTAATTTATATGTAGTGGACATGATGACAAATATCGTTGAATGGCATGCAATTATGCAGTACGCAATGTGAAGGATTCAAGCAGATAAAGTGAACAACAAACAATTAATTTCTGAATTAACTACCTTAATTGCAGGCTTCAAGATTAACAAGAAACACTGGCTAAATGAGAAGAGGGTCCAAAATTATACCAGACACTGAAATCTTAGAATTTCAATTTGGGAGTGAGCAAGATTAAGCCAGAAATTGAACCAGGTGTCAATGTACAGTGCACATGTCAATGTGTTTCCAAAACTCTGAGTCAACTCAGCAGGAATCGGAGCGAGTCAACTCAACTCACCAAACTCAGAACGAATTAGAACACCCAGTTGTACTTAGTAAAAATTCTAGAAAACCAGTAGAGAAGAACGGATTTGAAGATCGATGGTCAGTTTTCTTTAAAGAGACCAATAGATCCAATTTATTGTTAAATCTAAAGAAAGGTAACGTTTCTTTAAACACCAGATTTATACGCAAAGGAGTTAAAAAAAGTTTAACGAAGGAAAAAAAAAATTAGAAACCTAGGGTTTCGAAAAAATAGATCAGAGATCGAGAGAAACAAAAATTAAAAAAAAAATCAAGAAACACTCGCTCTGATACCACTGTTATGTTTTGAACTTCAAATCTTTAAGAATCGATAAACTCAAGAATCAATAAAATGCAGAAAATCAAGAAAAATTAACACCAGATATGTTTTGCCCTTTTAAAAGGGCTCGGATGTTCGATTTTTCAACCTAATCACCCGTTGAGCATCTCCCAAGAAATTAAGCTCCAGATCCACTAATATCGAACAAAAAACAGTGTACATATGTAGGAAGAAATTGAAAAATTCTTCGAGTTTTTCTTGCCTCCTAAAACAACAACACAAACTGCTTTCACTCTCACAGATTGTTCAAAACAATCGTCTCTCTACACAAAGAACATAAACATTATCAATCACAAAGATCGATTTCACATTACAGTAGCCAAGCCCTAATTTTCACTCAGAAAAGGGGAGAGAGCAAGATGAAGAGACTGAAAGAATTCTCTAGAATAAATAATAATGCCAAGACCCAGTGTGTATCTATCCATACCAATCGACACAATCAGAGAGCAGAGGAGCAGCCACGTGTACGGCTGATCTTCAATCCTTAAAGAGGCGTTTTTCAAAAAACACGTTTTATCACCCTTTTAAAACACAATAACCCGATGAAACAAATTTGGCCCAATATAAGGAGGCCCAACAGGCCAAGACTAATAAGAGGCAGCCTAAAATTATTAACGTGGGTGAATCTAATAATGGACACGTTGGGAGCTCTAGCTCTTGCTACAGAGAAACCAACCATGGAGCTTATGGGAAAGCCGCCCGTGGGCCGGACTGAGCCTCTTATCACCAATGTCATGTGGAGAAACTTATTAGCTCAAGCTCTGTATCAGATAGTTGTTCTTTTGACTATACAATTCAAGGGAGAATCAATCTTTGGTGTGAGCGAAAAGGTAAACAACACATTGATTTTTAACACTTTCGTGCTTTGTCAAGTTTTTAACGAGTTCAATGCGAGGAAGCTTGAGAAGAAGAACGTATTTGAAGGGATACACAGGAACAAGCTGTTTCTTGGGATCATTGGTATAACTATAATTCTTCAAGTAGTAATGGTGGAATTTCTGAAGAAATTTGCGGATACAGAGAGGTTGAATTGGAGTCAATGGGGATTCTGTGTAGGAGTTTCAGCTGCATCTTGGCCTATTGGTTGGGTCATCAAGTGCGTACCAGTATCAAGAAAACCAATATTTAGTTATGTCAATTGGAAGATGTTAAGTTGCATGTAAAGCATTCAGTACTGTTGTTTAATCTTTTATAATTAGTTTTCAATATATTTGTAATTTGTTCTTGGTTTTTATTCTTTATGTGAGATATTTCTACAGTTTGACTATTAAAATTGTTTGAACTTTTGGACTAATGAAAGCCCACGAAACACAATGAATCAGATAAAAAAATTTAACATACGATACCATATATTCCCACAGCAATTTTAGAACGACCAAGTAAAAAGCAATCATATGAAGAAACGAGCTAGATGAATGCAACAAATAGCCAGATATTTTCCTTTAGTAATACTGTCAAACATCCAAGGTGCATTAAAAATGAAATTGCTTTTTGTGGAAGTAAAAAGAGAATGCTGTGTTACCAAGGATTTTCGGCCGTTCTCGTGCAACAAATTCCTAATAGATGAAAATCTGCTTTGTGAACGAAATCTTGAAACAAATTTGATGGGAACGTTGTTGAACTTGAGGAGCATTGCATGCTAAATTTTGCCTTGTTTCTTAGCGCGCATGTCGAAAAAGAAAATAGGGTGATTCTTGGCACTTCTTCATGTAATAGTATCAAGAAGTTGAAATTTGTAACACTTCGCTGAACTAAGAAGTGTCAAAATTTTCACTATTTCATTGTCAACTTTTGGGTTAATTACGTCAATGATTGTTGAAATTTTTAGCCCGTTTGGTAAAAACTTAATATCAAGAATTTAATTTAAGTCAAAATTTATAATTAATTTTAACAACATATTTCATAAGATCCACAATTTTTCAACCACATATTTCATTAATTTCTATTAGCATCTATTAAAAAATTAATTTTAATTTCCACCAAATAGGACTGAATGATTACTAAAATTATTTTGTGACAAACTTCTTTAAATACATTAGATCGATCGATTAAAAATATTAATTATAAGTCCCATATGGCGACATTAAATGCCAATACATCACCGCATGACGTTACTTATTATGTCGGTCAGAAAAATTAGGGAGTTAGGGATTGGAGATTTAATACATTCAGATTCTGAAAAATAACGTCCCTTTAATTTTGGTCACTTTTGAGCTTAAATCGTATGGTAAACTTATTCTTGTTTTTTAATAATGTTTTTTTGCTAATTTGGAGTAACAAACAACATTGTTTGTTGATATGTTGGTACTGTGGCATCATATAGGATTTAGTGTTAATATTTTTTAATCAAGTGTGACTTGTTCATAGGAGTATTTTTCTAAAAATTGGAAATTAATGAGGTTGACTTGATCGTGGGATTATCTCGCATCGATCGTTAGCAAACATGATTTACTCTTGGAAGAATTATGGAAATCGCATCTATCGGGCTTCTAATCTCCCACATTCTTTCATGCTCTCCTTTGTGCAATGGACCCTTATGTCGATAATTATATTTCTTATTTCTTTTAGGTATAATTGAAATAATTTGAAGATCAAATAAACGAGATTAAAAGAGGATTAAGGGACAAGTGCCAAAGAAGAGGCATTATAAAGGCTAGCGAGTAAACTTTTTATTTGTTTTTGTTGTTTATTGTTTTTAAACATTTAGAAAATTCAAAAAAACCAAGAAAAATTGCAAGAAAAAAATTGAAGATTTTGAAAAAAAAAAATCCAAAATTATTTATACATATTTGTTTTTATGTTACTAATTAATGGGGGTAGCCTTATTAGTAATGATGATTTTATGTTAGAAATTAAGCTAATTTAATATGTTACGTGTGACCAAATGGTGCTATTTTATACTTATTTTTATATATTTCTTATCCATACGAAACTCTATTCTTGAGCATAATGGTCTGATGTTTGAATATTATTGTATAACATGATGGATTTTAGAGGTGGTAAAACTAGGTTGTAAATAATCCTAGATCCTATGATGAAATACTTCAATCACTTAATGTATATTCGAGAATAGTTTGAGAGTAATTGTATGGATAGAGATGTAGTTGGATATGCGTTGATTATGATCATGAATTATGTGTTGAGTGATTTTGGCTAACATGTGAAAATTACGTATTGACCATTCTTTAGAATTCTGATCCCAACTACTTCTCCTCACAAGATACTTCACTTGCAAGTCGTAGCTGCGATTAAAACGGAAAAAAAGAAGAAGAAGAAGAAATGCCGGATTAGGAAAAATTTGTCCACTAATATTGGTATTGATGTCTAAGTAAAATAGCTACCTACACGGCTGAGATTAAAACAGAATGATGGGTTGCTGCAGATTTTTGTGCTTCCCTAGTTCTTGTAATAAAAGAGAAACTGAACTGTGATATCAAGAAACCAATTTGCTAGGCATACATTGGAATTAAGACCCATAATGTGATTTGACTGAATTTCTATGGTCACCCTAACTTGGTGAAGTTTGATATCAAGAAGGAAATATAATTATGTTATCTTAAAAGTAATATTGAAATGTTAGGCATAGCCGTGTCACAATAGTAGGTTGAAAACAAAATTGCTACAAGGCCTAATAAATCATAAAGCAATCTTGCAGTTTTTCCTCTTGTTTTGCCTATACTTGTTAATGAATATAAGCAAATTTGTTATGAAATTTGAGAACACCAATCTTGGAACTCAATGTCTCGCTTGAATTTTTAGAAGAATCAAATGAATCGTTTGAAAATTGTAAGCTCTGATACCATAAGAAGACTTAGGGTTCTATTTAAAAGGTTAACTTTGTTAAGATGAGTAACCTTAAATTACAGGCTAGAGTATAATATTACGCAATAGTAATGATTTTTATTTGTTTCTGTCATGCTTAATGATCAATATAAGGAAATTTGCTACTATTAAAAAGGAAATTAAAAACTGCCGTATTTCTAGAATTGTGTATCTATCCTTTCTATTAATGACTTAAGAGCATCTTATGAGACAAAAAAAAAAGCCTGGCTGGAATATGGCTAATCCAATGGTCTGTCTAATTAGCCTCAATAAGCCTGTAACATGGCTAGCTACTAAGACATTATCTAGCAACAGTTCCTTCATCATACAGTTTTCGCCACCAAAATGCTTTACACTAATTATCTTTCCTCGTGTCAAAAAGGAAAAGGCCGCTCACTTTTTTTGGTCCATTTCACACTTAGACTTGTTGAACCGTCTCATTTGAAAGTTTAAATTATTAATCATTTTCATAGAAAGTTGATGTCAAGGCCATTTGCTATCGGCTAGAATGAACGAGTGTCCTTTTGTAAGGTAGATTTACATTTTTGTATATAGATAGAGGCTAAGTTTAATGGGTTTCACTTGCATTCTTCTCCATTACCGCCTTCTGTTGTCACTTTTGTATACAACTATATACTGTAAATTCTGACTTTTCTTTCAAAAATCATATATAATATTCGTATTTAAAGTATTAGAGGACCACTCTATCAAGTATCACCTCCTTATTCATGCTCTTAAGGACTACAGAAGAATACCAGAATCTAACGGGCCATTTGATTCTTTAAAGGGCTCTTTTGCAAGTGGCAAGCTGAGTGGTATTATGATTTCCTTTTAATTTATCAATTACCTCAAGAAAATGAGGGAAATTTGTAAATTATTAAGCTATTTTGTGTGCTTAATCGATCCAAATATTCTGTGTACATATACCTTGTATTATATTAATAGGCCAATTAAGTCTTCATCCACAAGCAAGATTTTAAAGGACTTTATAATTGGACGGATATACTAAGTAGAGCTTGATGCACTTACTGAAGTATTATTTACTACATGATATAACTTTTTACTTACATTTCCTTCAACATGCATGCCTAACAAATGCAACTTTGCTCGCATTCCTAATCCCAATCTTTTCCTCAGTTTCACTGCAATAATTGCACCCATATCATCTGCAGTACGAAAATTCGTTCCCAATTCCAATACCTGCAGTTAGCTATATATTAAAATTGTTGTTGCAAATTTATGCATATATCGCTCAAAAACCACTGCAGGTACATTCAGATCCTAGTTACCAGTGACCCTAGCATACCAAGTGATCATCACCATGGGATTTTGGAAGCACCCTCATTTCAGTGAATATAGGCAGGGATCTTCCCAAGTACAAACGCTGAACCGCAGTATCCTTCTGCACACATGCAAAATATGATTCTCATTAATTGAACTCAGAACCACAGTGGTGTCCCAATATTAGACAATTACCAGAGCCACACTTGTAACCATTAACCATCCAACAGACCACTAATCAGAATGAGAATCAGAACACTTAAGTTTCAAAAATACAACATAAAACAGAAAATGTAAGTTTAATACATCATTGAAATTTTGCAGAATTCAGTAATAAATTAAAATAAACAGTAAATCATATCCCAGTCCAAGGTTTATATTTTGCAAGAACCATGGAAGAATTGGGAGAATAATTTTCTGAGAAACTATTTTTTCCATGCGACAAGACAGATCTTTTCAATAGCACGGTTCAACCATCTCATAGTTTCCGAATCCGAGAGTACCTAACATATAAATACGAAATACAAATTACATGGATCTACTAAAATGGCATTAAATTCCCATGGGGAAAAAATGAAATTAAATATATATATATTGTTCAGCAATGCCACACCACTGATAAAGAGTATGCATAGACAAAACTATGGAATCAGAAAAAAATCAATTCCACGACTCTTTTTCTGTTCCCTTTCTTCTTTCCTTTATTCACTTTTTATCTATTCAACAAACCAACCTCCCACCCCCACACACACAAAAAAAAAGGGGATAAAAAATAGAGAGGTCACACGAACACTTGAAGAAAAAAGACAAGCAATGAACTGAGAAAACCCAGCAAAAAACTGTGTACCCATCTTCGATTGGATTGTCTTATCTCGTCAAACTGCAGTTTCCTTCTCCATCTCGTCTCATACAATTCATGGACCTGCAAATCCAACAAAAAAACAACCCGAATCTTTACAAAAGTCCAGAAAATTACATTACTTATCCAAAAAAAGCAAGATCGTAAGACTACTCACCAGATAGAGATAGATGAGGGAAAGAAAGTAGGCAACTGGGTGGCAACACTTGAAAGAATTAAGTAACCAAAAGAAAATCAGCACCATGCACACATGATGGATTATTGTTACCTCCAATATACTACCCATCTTCCGGAATTTATTCAACACTTCACAAGATATGCAGGCTTAGGGACAATCAATTCTGAAAATGAAAAAATGGGCAAAATAGTGTGGCCAAACGGGGATTACATGTACAACATTGTTGAAAAAAATTTCAATGTTTTTGTGTGCATTGTTTTGCTACTTGAAGGGTGTTTCGATTGCCAAATTAGCATTTGCAAGTCATATTTTTTGGTGAATTGAGTTGATTTGGCTTAAAACTTCTTTGCGAAAGATTTGTTGATGTGTTCTTTAATTGTGTGTCCAATCATCGTTATACTCGGATATTTTGTCTAATTTACTACTTAACAACGAACTGTTGAGAATTATAGAGATTATCTATAAGGATGGACAGTTGAACCATCGACAGTTAATGAGGTCTTACGTTTAGGAAGAAGTGGAACAATATTTGTACACAAATAAAAGTTGCAACAATAATAACAAAATAATAATATAATATAAAATGAAGAACGTCATCATTGTAATGTATAAAATATAACTTCAACCCTTGAACGTCATTCCACTTTACATGCCTTGTGTTGAAATGGGGGTTTGAACATGTTGCCTGGTAATGGCCAACTCATCCACATCGAGTGGATTTTCCTGATTCTTATACTAGACTCAGATTTGAATAACTTACATCGCATATGTGATCTACCTAGTGGACAATGTACACTCATATTATTATTTATACCTAAAAATTTGATATACCAATGATAAGCATTTTGTACAATTAATATATCGAACTTTAATAACATGCAAGTGGCAGATATGAATAAATTATACCAAACATTAGCAAACCAGTGAGACTGATAGTTTAAAATTTTAAATGTCTTTCCTGACACTTGCTATTTGTCGAGCTCGACATTTTAACTGTCGATCTTCACAACTATTTCGACAATTGAACTATAGATATTTATGGTTAGCAACTAACGGGAGCATGCTTTAATGGATGTAACTGTAATTGCAATCCATTTTTCATAGCATTAAGTGTGCTCATTAATGCTCAACTACCAAATGTCAAAATCTTCATAAAAAAATTACAATTGCTTTTATTAAATAGATAATCTTTCACAATATTTTATGGAGGACATTGCTATCTTTATTCAAAAAGATTTACAAAATTAAACTGAATGAATGAACAATAATTTGCAAAATTGAAAATTAATATGAGCTTGTTAAATTTAACAATTCAAAAATCGTAAGTTATATATTGGGATTATGATTTTTTTTTTTTTTTTTTTTGTGGTCGCTTATCAATAATTTTTTATTTATTTATTTTTTTTTTTTGACCTGCTTCATTCTAGACTCGAAATAATGAGTTTTATACAAATCACGTGAAAATGTGCAGTTGATTCTAACATTGTGTAATGTATTGCATCTAAAAAGATTACAAAATGTACACAAAAGAGGGATTTGATTTTGGTTAATTATGTGGAAAAAAGGGCATCCTAGGGATTTGATATTGGTGAATTATGTGGAAATAAGGGCATCCTCCTTATTCTATGCATTGCCAAAACACCAGCTCAAATGTTGTATCTTTACAACTCCTCTGTTAAATAATTTATCATTCCAAATATATCAGAAAAATAAGCCCAAACCAAACTATTTTTTCCATCACAATAAGCTTCATTCTATAGTCATTCAATTCTGATTTTTGAATGAAGCAAGCCTGTTCTTCAAGTACTTGGAATAGTTGATAACCCACTAGTGCCAAAACATTTAGTGTAGCAACATTCAAACCTAGAGCAGCGAGCATGAAGATTGGAGAAGATGAAGGGTTTGATAAATTGTCAAATTAAAAGTGGTATGGATTCCTAGTATTCATATGAATGAAATTAATAAGGATAATCTTGGATATAATATTGATATATTTATAGTGGATAGATATATAAGAATGGTGGATGAAATTAATATTTACTAGAGTCCTCTAAATGGGTTATACACCCATTTTTTTTTTTTCATTTTTATTATCACACAAAATCATAAAATATTAGTTATTTTTATATATTATTCTCTTTTTTCTCCAAGAAAAGTAAAACTCGTTTGCAACAGATACCAACAAAACTATGCATACATTCTTACCAAATTTTAAGTTGCAAAATTATCCAAACTTAAATTGAATAAGAAAGGTATTTTGAGCTTCAAAATAGCATTCAATATAAAAAAATTGTTTGAATTCATTGTTTTTAGTTTTATCTATTGAACAAATTTTGTTAATTAAAATATAATATTTTAGAATTTTTATGTAATTTTACAATGCTGAAAGAGTAAAATGAAGTATATTTTAAATTTTTTATTAATTTGAGGTTAGAGTTCAGAAAAAGAAGATAGTTGTTATTTTTTAAATCTAAGCCTGTGTTTGGCTTATTTTTGTAAATTGTCTATAAATACTGAAGTCATTTTTTTATCTAGATATTTTCAAATATCCACAAGTGCTATGCACCTATTCACCACCTAATTTTATATATTTATTGTTTAACACGTTTATAAACATACATGCTAACAAAAGAAAACATCATTTAAAGATTTTTTATATATTTTTTTTTATGAAAAATTGATAATTACAAATGCAGTTTGCAAAATGTTATATAATGTAATATATAGGACGTGATTAAATATTTTAGTTAAGAATATCTTTGTCTATTTATCTATTTATATTGTTATATATATTTGTCAATTCTTCAGCAAAGGATATTTTGATGTAATCATTATGCAAAATGTACAAGGTTAAAATTTGTAAAATATGGTATGTAAAGTCCCCATAGTATATTTTGTAAATCTCTCTGTTTTAAATTAACAAGAAAAATGAAATTAGTAACATTTCTATAAATATATGAAATGGTAGCTTTTTTTTTTCTTTTCAAACTAGTGTAGCTTGCCAATGGATTTATTCACATTGGAAACTTGCAACGAAAGATTAGGAACTGAAATAGTAAAAAAATATTGGCAACAATAAGAGCCTGTTTGGGAGTGATTTTGAAAATTGATTTTTTGATCGTTAGGAGAAAAGTGGGGTCCATCTGTGAGAGAAGAAGTCAAATATGACGGCTGAAATAGTGAAATAACGGTCAAAAAATCAATTTTTTGGGTGAAAAAATCGGGCCCAAACGACCCCTAAATCTTGTAGAAAAATTGTTAGGATTTAACGATGAAACGTCCTAGAAAAATACTTAGTGGTTGGTAATTTTGCATTAAAGTTAGTAATTGCAACAAATATTTTTGCTGAAAGTGCAGTAGTAAAGCGTCACTGTCAAAATGAACAACCTACGACCAATGTTATTGTAGTTAGTAATGACTAAGGGCCTGTTTGGGCCCGATTTTTTCATCCAAAAAATTGATTTTTTGACCGTTATTTCACTATTCCAGCCGTCATATTTGACTTCTTCTTTCACAGGTGGATCCCACTTTTCTCCTAACGGTCAAAAAATCAATTTTCAAAATCACTCCCAAACAGCCTCTAAATGTAGGGTAAACAATGATAATATATTATATTGCTAAAGTACTCATCCACGGAATTTAGGGCGCAACAGAAATTTCCATGACAATCGTCACACTTTTCATTATTTTTTTTCTAGTGTCAATTGATTAATTAATTTATTATTATTATTTTGGGAGTATCAATGTCAAACTTTTCATTCAACGAGCTTATGCTTATCCATTTTCTTGAAACTTTAACAGGAGCCTTTATTTATTTCTCTTTTTTTGGTCATCGGTCCTTTAGAATCTTGTTCTATGGAAATTTCTCAGGCAACTTAATATATTTTCTGCCACTCCTATCTATTTCTGCATCAAATTTTAATATAGAAATTTCGCCCTAATGTACTTTGTAATATTCGACGAAAAAGTATAAATTTTGGTGCAGAAGTTTGGAATATTTAATGTTCAAGAATCACATTCCTTCCTAAATTCAAATGATGTTATCTTGTGACTTATTAATGTGTCATAGTTTAGTTTAGAATCCATAGGATAATATATTTTTTACTAAGTTGATAATAATAAAATTATGCTAACGCTAAATTTTATCGACTTTGCTTTAAAGGAACTTCATCGAATCATCTCAATAATCTTTTATGCAGACAATATGATCCAAATATATTCATTTTTTATGGTTGCAAATTCACGGTAACTGATATCCTAATTTTTAGATAAAAATTAAATACGTCACTAACTTTATATTTTAACTCTTTTTTTAAGGAAAATTTTGGGAGGCATTTTCAAACCCTTCTCTCTAAATTTATTTGTATTGATAGTGATAAATTTTATGAAGAACCTTTGAGACAGTTTTTTTCCATAATACATCACTAAATTTATTTTTATTTTTGCGAGGAATTGTTAGAGCCGAACTTTGTAATTTTCATTGATGTTTCCGTGTGTTTCATATTCATTTTCTTGGGAGTGCTGAACTAATTTTCTACTACCATATCATGTTAAGCCCTTTCTAATTCAACTAAAATGGCTGATTAAAATCTAAATTAAAGTCATTAATACTTTTAACCGTATATTTAATATGTCCTGCAACTATTCAACCACACATTCCATGATCAACTTTTTATCAAAATTTATTAAAAAATTGATTTTTGTCTAAATAAAAGAGGGCTAAACATTTTATTTTTGAATGTTGACGTAAAGAGAGAGCCCTTTGTAAGAACAGAAATTTGATTGTAGAAAAACACGGAAGTAGTGTCCTTGCTTAAGAAGGATTTTTCTTCTCTCTCTCCTCTTTTTTTTTTTTTATTATTTTCATTGAAGATAAAAAAAAAAAAAAAAAAAAAAAAAAAAAAAAAAACTAAAAAAAAAAAAAAAAAAAAAAAAAAAAAAAAAAAAAAAAAAAAAAAAAAAAAACTTAATAGAAGCTAATTATTGGGTTGCAAGTGCATTCTTCTGTTTCATTGCTTTCTGTTGTCACCATTTGATACAATTATGTACTATAAATGTGACTTATTACTTTCAGAATGGTTATATAATAAAATTTATTCAAAAATTTAGAGATTTTGAAATCTTAATTTTGATTAAAAATCATTTACAGTGAAATGTGATTTTCTTTCAGAATGATATGATAGTATATACTCGCAAATTTAGAGATTTTGAAATCTTTCAGAATGATATAATAATTATTTATTCACAAATTTAGGGGCGATTGGTTTGCCGTTTTCCAGCCTTTTTTTTTCAGTTTTCGAAAATGTCCAAAATGTATTTGGTCTGTCGTTTCCGAAAAATCGTTTTGAGTGTTTTCAATTAAAAAACTCAAAACGCGGAAAACAATCAAAACACACCAATTTTTCTTTTTTATTTTTTTTTATTTTTTGTTATCCAAGGAATGCTCAGAAGCACTTTTAAAATAAAAAATGTTGTAATCTGATACAATTTAGTGTAGTACAATAATTTTAAAACCCGCAAAACATTTTTCAATTTACATTATTGTTTTTTTTTTTATCAAAATTTGGAAGAACTATTATTTCCTTTTTTACTGTGATAGCAAAATACATCCAGGAGGATGAAAGACGAACTAGCTATTTTCTTTACAACGATTCCTATTTTTGGTCTATAAATTTATTATTTATTAATTTATTTTTGTAGCAAGAAAAAATAATAAATTCAACAAGTTTAGAATAAATATTATTTAGTAATATAGTAGCATAAAATTATTATGTTTTACAAAATAATCAAATTAATTGAATAAATGTCATAAAACAATTTCTAAAAATTTTAAACCAAACGCATTTTCTAGTTTTATGTTTTGAGAAATCGTATAACCAAACACGTTTTCTATAATTCGAAAATAGTCTCTCAAAACAAAAAATTAAAAATGAATTCAAAACAAAAAACGGAAACACGAAGAGAGCAGACCCTTAGAAATTTTGGAATCTTAATTCTTGTCCCAGGTATGGGGCATTGTGTTTTTCTTTCTTTTTTTGGTTTTTTTCTAAGATTCTCAGCAAGATAAAATTCCTATATTCTCCAAGTTGCAAATGTCTTTGTCTCTTCGGGATTTCGGTACATTACCACGTAGAAAAGAACTTGTACCTTGACGAATGACGAATACTACCTTTTTTTTTTTTTTTTTTTTTTATGTGAAGTATAAGGTAAGGCAATACATATCCACGTACAAGTGCAGGAATCATCTCATTAATTCCCATGCAATCTCCCAACGCATACTTGATACAATTTTATCCATTTTTCTTGACAGTCAGAGTCTTTATTTATTTTCCTTTTTTGGGTCATTAGTCAATTCTAATCAACTCTGTATATTTTCTCCCATTCTTCTTCTTCTCTTGTTTTGGCATCAAATTCTAGGTTTGAGAGATTTCTCAGAAATGCAGTCTTCGCAATATTCAATGGACATCTGCATCTTTTGCTGCAAAGTTTGAAATATTGAATGTTGATGAAAGCTGAAATACATTCCATGCCACAAAATTCTAACGATTTATCTTTTTGACTTGCTAACGTGTCAAAAAAATTAAACGACCGTGAGAATTCCATTTTTGACTAAGAATGCATTTTGAAATAATATATTTATAAAAAATGCCTTGTTAAAAAATAAGGAAAATTTTGAATTTGCGTGTAATATTATTTTATTAAAAAATATGTAGTTGAAAAGAATAGAGAAAAAATGTATTTTGAGAATAATGAAATCAAACAAGGGCTAATTTAGAAACCGATTATATTACATCAGTCAAAAGTAAGTTGAGAAATAATTAACCAAAAACAAAACTATATTAAATGCTAAATTTTGTTGACTTCGTTTTAAAGGAACTTTATTGTCTGACTATTGTTTTTTGTATAATTGAAATAAATAAATTAATAAATCTCACAACGTAAGCCAACGAAACCAGGCAAAAAGACAAATTAAGTATTAAAAAAAGAAAAAAAGAAAAAAGAAAAACAGGGAACATAAAATGCGTAACTTATCTAATTAATTCTTTGAACCTTGCTACATATACATTAATGTTTATATAATGATTTACATAATACTATTTGCCCGTTTAAAACAGATTCAACTTTTTTTTTCCTTCACATCATTTTCGATAATCGCTTAAGTACTATTTTATGTACAAGTAACAAAATCATAATTCTTTTATATTATGGGAGAGGGAAGAATCGATTTACTATATAAAGTTTCAAAGTAAAAACTCACCCGTTTAAGCAATAAGATGGGGAAAAAAAGAAAGATAAAAGATAAATACAAATAAGTAGGAACAAATCAAATATGTTTTATGTCAAAAAAGTAATATTTATAAGTATGATTATTCATGTCATTTTACTTGGACTCATGTCTGTAAATATAATTAATATCTAAAAATGTGGAGGGTCAAATAAAAATCGTGGTTGTAATATAAGTTATATAACCACCCTTATAATTTATAGATTTCGAACAAATATAATAATTGGTGTTGATGTTGATGATGCAAATCTTGAAATGTCCACGGATACATACACATTATTAATAAGATTAATTGAGTGATTTTGAAAATATTTTAAACATTGTCATGTCTATTTAATGTTGTGTAAAAATTATGCAGCAAAACACACTCGACTCAGACAGAAAAAAAAAAAAAAAAAAAACTACCTTTTAAAATTTGAAATACAACGGCCGCAAATGAAAACCCAAAACGGAGAAAATTCAAAGTAACGGCATTGGAATTTTGCAGCATGTCATTTCATTATGCTAAAATTTATTCCCTGTTCACGGTGGGCAAAAATTATGTTACCCACCTACCCACATCGGCAGGTCAAACAAATATTTTTTTCAAAAAAACCCTAAACCCAAAAAAAAAAAAAAAAAAAAAAAGAATTACCCTTTAAAATGTGAAAATCAAGCCGGCAATATTTTAGGGGGGTGTCCTCAATCTAGAGTTTAGTGGATTTTAAAACTTCATATAAATTGAAGTATCCTCAATTCAAATTTAAATATAATTCATTAAAATATAGGTGTCCCCAATATAGATTTTTAAAAATATTTATAAATTTAGGTGTCCTCAACATAGATTTTAATAGATAGTTTTGAAATTTAAATGTCCTCAATAACTAGTTGATTTTAAAAGATTTCGTTAAGTAGATAGATTTTGAAGGATTTCAAGGTAAAAATATAAGTACAAAGAATCAGTAACAATTTTAACTCAAACCTAAAAGTTTCACAACATTTCTCACATCTCTCCATATTTGCTGCCCTCTCTCTCTCTCTCTCTCTCACTCTCACTCTCACTCTCCCCCCCATCTTGAACAAGATTTTCTTCTTCTTTCTATCTCACATTTCTCTACTGTGAAAAGATCGTGTATGAGAACTTTTCAATTGATGATAATTTATGAAAGACTACTATTTTTTTGTTGAATATTGGGTGTGATTTTTTATTAAACTTATTTTTTCTTATTGAAGCTATATATTGTTTACTATTTTATAGATGTGCTGAAAATTATCGTGGTAATTTACGATTTCTAGTATGCATACTGGAACAACTTCGTCTTTCAAGTTCTGTACCCTATTCCTTTTTCTTGGGAAGAGCTGTGTGTTTTCTATATATACCTGAAAATCCTAGCCAAGACATGTCAGGATGGTATCCCACAATTTTTTTTTTTTTTTTTTTTGTTTGCATGGTCAATGAGAATTCTGGGGGTATGGAATTAATTGCCTTGTGGTCATGTATGTGTACATCTGTGTGTTTGTATCTCACAAGGTTGTGGCCTTTTAAACTAATTCATATTGATTACGACTTTGATTATTTAATACTACATATTTTTGTCCTCTTTCACTCTCGCATTTTGTTGAATATTGGATGTATTTTTTATTGAAGCTCTGTTATAATATTCAATGTTTAACAAACAATTGAACAATGATTCGATCATTTTCTGTGATTTATTAACGTGCATATGTGTAAGAATGAGTCGTTAAAGAAGAAGTAAAAATTTGTGGCTTATGTTAAGCATATTTATAAATTTTACCCAAAATCTATAAAATCCATAAAAATCGTTTAAAATCTACAAAATAGAAATCCATTCAAATCTTATGAAATCTATTAAATTCTATCAAATTTCACACAATCCATGAGAATTTATAAATTTACCGTAAGTTAAGTTTATACACTTGTAGCGGTCGAGGAATTGATGGATCCCATTTCAGATTGTTAGAAATTTTTCTGTCTTTCGATTTGCAATTTTTTTTGTTGTCCATTTTACTGCGTTCTGGAGTTTTACCATTATCATGACTGAAAATTTTCAAGATATCATGCATTGCTCGGATAGTGTTCACAATCTTCCAAACCACCTTTTTATCAGCTTGCTGAATAGAAAGAGATGGCATTTGGCATTCGTAAAAATCAATTGTTCAAGGGCCTTGCTTTCTCTCTTCAATGAAATTCTTGCAAAACACAACGAGATTTCTAATTCTATCTTGCCTGCATCTGCAAGTTTTCTCATCAGTATTGATCAACCACGCGAAGACACCAGCTATTTCGCCAATGTTAATCGGACAATCCTCTCTAAGGTTGTCAAAGAGAAAAATCTTGTCGAGCTCTTTAAACTTGGAGGTGCTAAAGGTATCACCGTTTCTCTCAAAACTGACGCGAATCGTGGAATTGATGGAGCAACAGAAGATATTTTTCTCAGACAGAAGGAGTTTGGGAGTAATACTTACAGTAAGCCACCTACAATGGGTTTTTTCCATTTTATATTTGAAGCTTTCAAGGATCCGACCATCCTAATTCTATTGGTTTGCGCTGCCCTTTCTCTTGGATTCGGGATCAAAGAGAATGGTCCAAAAGAAGGTTGGTATGATGGTGGAAGTATATTTGTTGCTGTATTTCTTGTTATTTCTGTCTCAGCTATCAGCAACTTCAGGCAAAGCAGGCAGTTCGACAAGCTTTCGAAGGTGAGCAATAATATCCTAATTGAAGTTGTGAGAAATGGAAGGAGGCAACAATTATCGATATTTGACATTGTTGTTGGAGACATAGTTTGTTTGAAGATCGGCGACCAAGTACCTGCAGACGGATTATTTCTAGATGGGCACTCTTTGCAAGTGGATGAATCTAGCATGACAGGTGAAAGCGATCATGTTGAAATCAATCAAGATCGAAATCCCTTCTTGTTCTCTGGTACAAAGGTAATTGATGGATATGCTAGAATGCTTATTGCATCTGTAGGAATGAACACAAGTTGGGGAGAAATGATGAGTACAATTAGCAGAGACTCAAATGAGGAAACGCCTCTTCAATCTCGATTAAACAAGCTGACTTCATCAATAGGTAAGGTTGGTTTAGCAGTAGCTTTCCTTGTACTAGTCGTGCTATTGGTTCGATTCTTTACAGGCAATACAACAGACGAAAATGGGAATAAAGAGTTCAATGGATTTGGTAAGACTACGGTCGATGATGTGATCAATGGTGTGCTGGGAATTATTGCTGCCGCAGTAACTATTGTAGTTGTTGCAATTCCAGAAGGATTGCCGTTGGCAGTTACTCTGACTCTTGCTTATTCAATGAAAAGGATGATGTTTGACCAAGCTATGGTGAGAAGGCTCTCTGCATGTGAGACTATGGGATCTGCCACTACCATATGTACCGACAAAACAGGTACTCTTACTTTAAATCAGATGAAGACAACTAAGTTCTGGTTGGGGAAAGAATGTGTCGAAGGGAAAAACTATATATCAATTCCGACCGATGTTCTCGAATTGCTGCATCAAGGGGTCAGTCTCAACACGACAGGTAGTGTTTACGTGTCGACTGCTTTAGGGATTGAATTCTATGGTAGTCCCACTGAAAAGGCCATTCTTTCGTGGGCTGTGCTTGAATTGAATATGGATTTGGAGAAGGTCCAGCGAAATTGTAGCATTGTGCACGTGGAAGCATTCAATTCAGAGAAAAAGAGAAGTGGCATTTTAATGAAGAAGAATGACGATGACACGATTCACGCACACTGGAAAGGAGCTGCCGAAATGATCCTAGCAATGTGCTCTCATTACTATGATTTGGAAGGAAATGTGAATCATCTCAATGATTTCGAAAGGATGAAATTTGATCAAATAATACAAGGTATGGCTGCAAGTAGTCTTCGATGCATTGCATTTGCATATAAGCAAGTTTTAGAGGTCGAGCATGTCATTCCGAGTGGACAACCAAAAATTCAAGATAATGGATTGACCCTATTGGGCCTTGTCGGCCTGAAAGATCCATGTCGACCAGGTGTGAAGAAAGCCGTGGAAGATTGTCAATATGCTGGTGTAAATGTCAAAATGATCACTGGTGATAATATTTTCACTGCAAAAGCAATAGCCACCGAGTGTGGAATACTCAGGCTGAATGAAGAAATGCGTGATGGATTAGTGGTCGAAGGATTTGAATTTCGTAACTATACAGAAGAGGAAAGAATGGAAAAAGTCGATAAAATCTGTGTGATGGCAAGATCATCTCCTTTTGACAAACTTCTAATGGTGCAATGTCTGAAAAAGAGAGGACACGTTGTGGCAGTTACTGGTGATGGCACAAATGATGCACCCGCATTAAAGGAAGCTGATATAGGCCTTTCAATGGGAATTCAAGGCACTGAAGTGGCCAAAGAGAGTTCAGATATCGTCATTTTGGATGACAATTTTGCTTCTCTTGCCACCGTTTTGAGATGGGGAAGATGTGTTTACAGCAACATACAGAAATTCATCCAATTTCAACTCACGGTGAATGTAGCAGCACTTACAGTCAACTTTGTAGCAGCAGTTTCAGCTGGTGAGGTGCCATTAACAGCAGTCCAGTTATTATGGGTGAATCTAATAATGGACACATTGGGAGCTCTAGCTCTTGCTACAGAGAAACCAACCATGGAGCTTATGGGAAAGCCGCCTGTGGGCCGGACTGAACCTCTTATCACCAATGTCATGTGGAGAAACTTGTTAGCTCAAGCACTGTATCAGATAGTTGTTCTTTTGACATTACAATTCAAGGGAGAATCAATCTTTGGTGTGAGCGAAAAGGTAAACGACACATTGATTTTTAACACATTCGTGCTTTGTCAAGTGTTTAACGAGTTCAATGCGAGGAAGCTTGAGAAGAAGAACTTATTTGAAGGGATACACAGGAACAAGCTGTTTCTTGGGATCATTGGTATAACTATAATTCTTCAAGTAGTAATGGTGGAATTTCTGAAAAAGTTTGCGGATACAGAGAGGTTGAATTGGAGTCAATGGGGATTCTGTATAGGAATTTCAGCTGCATCTTGGCCTATTGGTTGGCTCATCAAGTGCGTACCAGTACCAGGAAAACCAATATTTAGTTATGTCAATTGGAAGATGTTAAGTTGCATGTAAAGCATTCAGTACTGTTGTTTAATCTTTTATAATTAGTTTTCAACATATTTGTAATTTGTTCTTGGTTTTTATTCTTGATGTGAGATATTTCTACAGTTTGATTATAATTGTTTGAACTTTTGGACTAATGAAAGCCCACGAAACGCCACGAATCAGATAAAAAAATTTAACATAAGACACCATATATTCCTATAGCAATTTTAGAACAAACAAGTAAAAAGCAATTGTATGAAGAAACAAGCTGGATGAATGCAGCAAATAGCCAGATATTTTCCTTCGAGTAATATTGTCAAACATTCAAGGTGCATTAAAAATGAAATTGCTTTTTGTGTGTTACCAAGGATTTTTCGCTGTTCTCCTGCAACAAATTCCAAATAGATGAAAATCTTGAAACAAATTTGATGGGAATGATGTTGAACTTGAGGAGCATTGCATGCTAAATTTTGCCTTGTTTCTTAGCGTATATGTTGAAAAAGAAATCATTGTGATTCTTGGCATTTCTTAATGTAATAGTATCAAGAAGTTGAAACGCTTCGCTGAACTAAAAAGTGGTCACTATTTCATTATCACTTGACGGGTTAATTACGTCAATGATCGTTGAAATTTTAAGTCCGTTTGGTAAAAACTTGAGATCAAGAATTTAATTCAAGTGAAAATTTATAATTAATTTTAACAACATATTTCATGAGATTCATAATTTTTCAATCACATATTTCATCAACTTCTATCAATATCTATTAAAAATTTGATTTTAATTCCCACCAAATAAGGCTAAATGATTACTAAAATTATTATTTTTTTTAAAAAAATAAGTCATTCAAACTTCTAATTTCATGCATTAGATCAATCGATTAAAAATATTAATTATAAATCCTATACGACATTAAGAGCCCGTTTGATTCCCATTTTTTAAAAAATGAGAATGAAAAATATAGTCGTTACGGGACCCACACAAGAGATAGAAAGTCAAATATGGTTGTTTGATGTGATGGATAATGGCCGTATTTTTTATTTTTGTGGTCAAAGAATGGGAATCAAATGGGAGTTAAATGCCAATATATCACCGAATAAATTACTTATTACGTCAATAAGAAAAATTTCGGAGTAAGGGATTGGAGATTTAATAGATTCAGATTAGGGAAAATAACGTCCCTTTAGTTTTGGTCACTTTTGAGCTTAAATCGTATGGTAAATTTATTCTTGTTTTTTAATAATGATTTTTGCTAATTTGGAGTAACAATTAACATTGTTTGTTGATATGTTGGTACCGTGGCATCATATAGGATTTAGTGTTAATATTTTTTAATCAAGTGTGACCAGTTCGTGGGATTCTTTTTCTAAAAACTGGAAATTGATGAGGTTGACTTGATTATGGGATTATCTCACACTGATCGTTAGCAAGCATGATTTACTTTTGGGAGAATTATGGAAATTGCATCTATCGGACTTCTAGACTCCCACATTCTTTCATGCTCTCCTTTGTGCAATAGACCTTATGTCGATGGAGAGGCATCTTAAAGGCTAGAGAGTAAACTTTTTATTTGTTTTTGTTGTTTATTGTTTTTAAACATTTAGAAAATTTACAAAAACCAAGAAAATTGCGAGAAAAAAAAATTGAAAATTTGGTAGGAAAAAAATCCAAAATTATTTACACATATTTGTTTTTATGTTACTAACTAATTGGGTAGCCTTATTAGTAATGATGATTTTATGTTAGAAATTAGAGTAGTCTGATTGCAAAGATGAAAATGAATTGAATTGAAAACGAATTTCAGAGAATTGAATTGTCTAGAATTGTTATCCTGGAAATTGTAAATTATTGTGTTTGATTGGTATAATTTTTCACGTGAAAAATGTTAAAATAAAATTATTTTTTGGTGTTCGTTTGACTTTGTTTTACATGAAAATTGTCAATTAAAGGGATAAAATTTACTGACATTGGGGATAAAATTTGTTTCCACTGACAACAAAAAAAAATCGAGAAAAGCATTTATCTTTTAGTGTTCATTTGACTTTATTTTACATGAAAATTGTTAATTAAAGGGAAATATTTTTTTACAATAATTCTTAGAATTTGTTTTCATTGTCAAAAAAAATAAAGTTGAACAATGGGTTGGAAAACCAAGAAAATCACAACTTCCAAGACAAACAAGGAAATCAAAGTCCATGGAAAAATATCCTATCAAACACCAAAAAAGTTGGAATTTTCCATGAAATTCAAGGCTAATCACACGACCTTTAGGTAATTCGATATATTACGTGTGACCAAATGGTGCTATTTTATAGTTATTTTTATATATTTCTTATCCATATGAAACTCTATTCGTGAGCACGTAGCTATTTTTAATGGTCTGAGGTTCGAAAATATTTTATAACATGATGGATTTTTGAGGTGATAAAACTAGGTTGTAAATAATCCCGGATCCTATGATGAAATACTTTAATCACTTTATGTATATGTGAGAATAGTTTGAGAGTAACTGTATGGATAGAGATGTAGTTGGATATGTGTTGAGTGATTTTGGCTAGCACGTGAAAATTAGGTATTGACCATCTATTAGAATTCTGATCCCAACCACTTCTCACAAGATACTTCACTTGCTACTAGTCATAGCTTAGCTGCAATTAAAAAGGGGAACAAAAAATGAAGAAGAATAAGAAGAAATGACGGAGTAGGAAAAATTTTCCCACTAATGTTGGTATTGATGTCTAAGTAAAATAGCTACCTACACGGCTGGGATTCAAAGAGAATGATGGGTTGCTGCAGAATTTAGTGCGTCCCTAGTTCTTGTAATAAAAGAGAAACTGAACTTTGATGTCAAGAAACAAATTTGCTAGGCATAGATTGGAATTAAGACCATAATGCTATTGAAAGGTTAGGCATAGCCGTGTCACAAAGTAGGTTGAGAACAAAATTGCTACAAGGCCTAATAAATCATAAAGCAATCTTGCAGTTTTGCCTCTTGTTTTGCCTGTAATTGTTTAATTAATATAGGCAAATTTGTTATGAAATTTGAGAACACCAATCTTGGAACTCAATGTCTCGCTTGAACTTCTAGAAGGATCGAATCAATCGTTTGAAAATTGTAAGCTCTGATACCATATGGAGACTTAAGGGTTCTATTTAAAATGTTAACTTTGTTAAGATGAGTAATCTTAAATAATAGGCTGGAGTATAATATTACGCAACAGTAACGATTTTTATTTATTTCTTTCTATGCTTATTGATCAATATAAGGAAATTTTCTACTATTTTTTAAGTTTGGTGTTGTGCTAGTAAAAGTATAATGCGAAATAAAGAAAAAGGAGTAACATGGAGTTAATAGTGAGGTTGCTAATTAATTAAGACTTTTTAATAACTATGATTTTCAATTTTTCAATTTTATTTTTGACTCCAATATTTCTCTTTAAAAAGGAAATTACAAACTGCTGTATTTTCTAAAATTGTGTATCTATCCTTTTCTATTAATGCCTGGACTTAATACAGATGCATCATTTTCATAGAAAGTTGATGTCAAGGCCATTTGCTATCGGCTAGAATTAACGAGTGTCCTTTTGTAAGGTAGATTTACATTTTTGTATATAGATAGAGGCTAAGTTTAATAGGTTTCACCGGCATTCTTCTCCATTATCGTCTTCTGTTGTCACCTTTGTATACAACTATTTACTGTAAAATCATGGCTTTTTCTTTCAGAAATCATATATAATATTCGTATTTAAAGGATCAGAGGACCACTCTATCAAGTATCACCTCCTTATTCATGCTCTTAAGGACTGCAGAAGAATATCAGAATCTAACGACCCATTTCATTCTTTAAATGGCTCTTTTGCAAGTGGCAAGTTGAGTGGTATTATGATTTCCTTTTAATTTATCAATTACCTCAAGAAAATGAGGGAAATTTGTAAATTATTAAGCTATTCTGTGTGCTTAATCGATCCAAAATATTCTGTGTACATATACCTTGAATTATATTAATAGGCCAATTAAGTTTTCATCCACAAGCAAGATTTTAAAGGACTTTATAATTGGACGGATATACTATTTAATTAGGCTTAGGGTTTAGGAGTATCATAATTATCATTCTTTCTACTTCACTCTTTGCCAGTGGGTCAACCATCAAAAGTGAAGTAATCGTGTTTCTTTCTTTTCTTTTCTTTTCCTTTTTTTTTTTTTTTTTTTTTTAAAAATAAATGAATGGAAAGATCAAATGTTTGGAATGAGTTTTTGGTTAGACGAGTAGAAGGGCCCCTTCGCGAGCACCATATTAGTTTCAACCTCAATCCTAGTTATTATTTGGTTTCCAATTTCTAAAATTCATTTTTTTTTCATATTTATTTTCAACCGCATATTTCATGGAATCAACAATTTTATCAACCTTTTAATTGTAAATCTTGTAGAAGAACTTTCTAAAAAAGTCACTCGGGACAACTTTATCTATAAGCTCCGATTTGACCCCTAATTTAAAGCTCATTTTTTTTTCCAAACTATTTCAACTTCACTTTCTTTTAATAAAATAATTTTATATGTGAATCCATAATTTACTTCTACATTTTAACAACACGTTATTAAAAAAAAAAAAAAAATCTTTTCACAAAATCTATTATTGAAAAATCTCTACCAAACGGGCGATTAATTTTTCTATTCGTTTTGGAGAAGGAAAGTAGGGATGGAGGGTATTTAACTATGAATCATGCTACTCAAACGGGGCAATTTGACAGGAATTGGTGATAGACAACACTTGTCATTTATTCATTGAAATTTTTTTTAAAAAAAAAATAGGCGAATTATAGTTTGACACGTCAGCTCTGTCACCAATTCTTGTCAAATTGCCCTGTTTGAATAGTTTAATTCATTTAACTATAGCTACAAAATTCGTAACATGCAGCTAAAACACTTAGCTCCTATGATTGCTAAATATTTTTTTATTAAATTTATTGTATGTACATAAACTAATTACTACATGCACGAGCACATCTTTCAATGCGATTTGACGTTACTATAATGCTTAACTAGTGTTATGAAAAGAGAGAAAAGAGAAGAAAATAGAGAGAAGTCAATAGATTTTTATGTTTTATTAAGAACCAAAGCCCTCTATTTATATGACAGAATTAGGGATGCAACGGTAATAATATCTAGGGCTGCAGAGGTATAATTGTCATTCACCAATAAACCCTAATGAACTTTCCTTTTTACAACACTCCTCATTGAATGACACATTATAAATTATATATCTCATTGAAACATTAATTGGCAAAAAATCAATGGGACAAAAATGCCAACAAAAAGAGTAAAAATAATTTGGAGTAATAAAATGTTGCCTCGTTAAAACCTTGTCAAGAAAACCCCGTGGCACAAAACTTGATCGAAAGAAAAAGAGTAAAGCTACTCCCCCTGATTTCAATCCTTGTATTAATTCATCATTGCCTTGTATGTCGCTATCTTCAATATTGCAACTTTGGTGAAATGTCTCATGTTGTCATGTACAATCTTCAAATAACACCGTCTTCGTAAGGGATACTTTATCATTATTTGATAACTATAGTAATATGATAATTCGAAAAATAGCTCTTGTTGATCTCTTCAAAAGTCTCATACATATAATGTATTATTTTGAAGGTAAATGTCTTGCATGTTATAGACATAATTACACGAAGAATATGCCTCATTAAAACCTCATTAGGAAAAACCTTGTGGAAAAAAATCCTAATGAAGGAAAAAAGAGTGCACTATTTTCTTGAATACGCTATAAAAGTTGCCTTATTAAAAACCATGCCAGGAAAATCTAAAGGGATAAAACCTTGGTTAAGGAAAAAAGAGCACAACGCGTATTTACTCCCCCTCTTGATAATATCACTTGAATTATGTTTCAGGCATATTCAATCATTCTAGAATGGTATCAAAACAATGCAAGATAAATTATCTATAATCACATTTATTACAGGCACATCAAATTTCATGCATTATCACACTAACAAGGTAAATACCTATGATTATATTTACCACATGATAACTAATTTATTTATACAAGTGTTCGTGAAATTCATTAAGTAAAAAGTCGTACATTTCACATTATGACTTTACTTTTTCTATTTTCATTTCGTACAAGTATACACCTTTTGGTGTTTGAACTGTATATCCAAAAAATTCATGTTTCTCTAGTAAGTTCAATTTTACTAGGATCGCATCCATTTTATTTGGCTAATCATTATTTCGATCGATATATGATGCAGCACATCATGTGTAAAACTGTTGTCGATAACCTTTTCTTCTCTTGTTCGATTCTATTTCTTTCTCCATGACGACATAACTTATTGAGATATCTGAATTTTTAATACATCAGGTACCTGAACCGCTTCAGGGGTTTTATAATCTGTTATATCTAAATACTCATAAGAGTGTATGCCTCCTCAATGAGACCATCTTTGCTAATTACTCCATTTGGAGGTTTTTTGTATTAGAATCGAATATCATCACACTTCAGGCGTACCATCAAATATCATATTAACTAATTGTCTCTATGACGTTAATTCAAGTTGGAGCATTTGAAGCTAATGTGTAAGATATTATTGATCCATTTGATCAGTAAATGCATCTAAATAAATTATATTTCGAACTTCTGGTTCAAGTGATCTTTTGTAAGAATTTAGATAATAATGCATTTGTACATTATTTTCAACTTTTTAATTCCTTCCCCTAATACTGAGATAATTGTCAAATTAAATTGACAAATATTTTTACTGCATTATAAAATATCACCATTTGTAATAAGGGTTCATACTATGCATTTTTCTCAGCATTCATTACTTTCTATCTCACTGCATTGTAGTGGATCAATTTTAGACATACTGCACTATCAAAATAATTATATAAAAAATTTAAGCTCTGACCATAAGCCAATTTTAATAGAGAGAACTATGATATTGACAAGATGTGTAATAAAATTTCCTAAACGGAAATGGAAAATATATTTTTCTCAATTAAATTAGTTGGAGGCGTTTAACAAACAAGCTTGTTAAATCATTTATCGACATCTCAAAAAGCACTCATTAAAATATTGAAATTTATACCCATTAGCATTAACAAGACATGATTTTGATTATTTAATCTGAAAATTATGCTCATACTTTAAAATTTGAGCAATAAATTCGCAAACTTCGGGTTGCGAATATCATGCAACTATCTAGTACTTGTATCAAATTTATTATATATAAATAATATTTAGATGATCAACGTGGTGGGTGACGCGGCCCATATATCACCCTAATTAATTTTCAGATATATAGGAAATACAATCCCAATTTTAGCTAGTGGCCTTTAATGATCAATTGTCGATAATGAGAACAAATGATACATAGAAATTTATTGGATTGAAGAATTCTAGTTCTTCATTTTGATTTCGCATAATTTGATCCAATGATGGTCCAACTGGTCATGCCAATCAAATTGAACTTCTAGTAATGTAAGATATAATCCAATTATTTAATTTCGAAGAATATGATTAAATATTATATAATTATGTAATGATCAATGTCCACATGACATAAGTCGTATTTTTTCCTTCAGGGATAAACACAAATTCAAAATGATATATTTTTCGAAAATTTGCTACTTCGAGAGCACATTTAACATTAATTATTGTTTTTTCAAGAGCAATACATAAATATTTTTATGAAATATTGATATATACCTAGTTATGATTATTTACAAGTGATAGAATAATATTTTTCAGGAATATTGACACATTTAAATTAATCATAACATTTTTCTAAAATATTAATATGGATAAATGTATGCTTCTTTAGGAACACAATATCGTATTCTTCAAGAATACTAATTTATATTATTTTTACTTCTTTTGGAACAATATATCAATATTTGTCTTAAAAATATTGAAATTATAACGACATGCTCTCCAATAACATGTCATTTTTTGAGAATATGGAAACACCAATTAATATGCTCTTCTAGAGCGATAAATCAATATTCTTCTCGAATATTAATAAAATAAGGACATTGTTTTCCATTTAAAAATTACAGCCAGTATTGAATTATTTGTGTTTCTTCAAGAACACAACGAGATATAATTTCTCAAAATGTGTGCTACCTCAAGGGCATGTCGTGTTTTATTATTACTTATTTAAAAACTATCAATATTCTTCTGGAATATTGAAAGTTATACAAGAATTTATTTTTCAGGATTAAATACACAATTTTCTAATTATGCTCTTCGGAAGCAAGTAAAATATAACTAGAACATTAATGATAATGTGCTGGCTCAAGAGCAAAAATATTTTATAGTAGACAAATATATGAGTATTAAAATCATGTATTATAAGGGTAAGAACGAGACAATTAATCAACCGATAAATAATAGTAATGAACATTTAGCGATGAACTTAATTTAATATATGGTACTTATACAATCACAAACCGCAATAATTAAGTGCCCACTTTGTTTAATATAAATTTAAAATTTGTCACCAAAATTTAACTAGATACTGTGACATAATTGTGCATACATATACACGTAAAATTAATATTACCTTCTATCAAATATGAAGATGAATTGCAAACTTACGCAGACAGAATTGCCTCAGAACCTCCAAAAATGGTACAAGAAGGAATTGATGATAAATTTGGGTGGCTAGAACCTTGGATATCAATCATTAACCAAGAAGGAGAATTGCACACGTGGTGGTCACATATCTTGGAAATAGTCAGGCACATAATTTAGATGAATATGTCTATTAGTAATATCATGCTCTTATGGAGCAATTAATATTCTTTTAGAATATTTTTATAACGTGGGTTGTGTTTTTTCGAGAATACCAACACTATATTCATTTAAAATAAATATAATTTAAGTTATACTTCTTCAGAAGTATTGAGTCAATATTCTTTTGAAATATTGAAATTATAATTTCATGCTCTTATGGAGCAATTAATATTCTTTTAGAATATTAAAAATGCCGTGCTACTTCATGAGCACCAACAAACTCTTGTTTAAAAATATTAACTCTATAGGAGTATTTTATCATTATAAGATGTTTATCTGTATGAAGATCTGCTCTTCAGGAACGATAAACATAATATTCTTCTGGAATATTAATAATAATGTTGTGCTACTTTAGGAGCAAAATATTTGTAATAAACATATTTATGACAAATATTCTTCTGGGATATTAAAAAAATATTGTTCATGTAATGCTGTGCTATTTCAAGAGCAACAACAAGATACTCCTCTATGATATCGATCTAAGCAATTTCTCAAATCAGGAAATAAATTGAATTTTATAGAACCACTCTTTGAGAGAGAGTAATACTAGAATATTACGATCATATGCAATTTAATAACCATGAATTTTGGATTCTTCAGGAATAACAAAATATTCTTCATGACCAATATGTCAATATTGTGCTACTTCAGGAGTAACAAGAAAATATTTGTAGTAGACAGATCTACAAATAATATTCTCAACAATTAATCCGTATTTGTAAAGCTCCATTATTTTTAATTTATATGAAGTACATGAAAATCGAACTAACCTTTTTATATATATAAATTCCAAACATTATATCTTACCATATGCTTTGGACAACGGATAATTGACCCACGCATAATTGGCAGCAGACTCACAAATTTAATGGCAACACAATTGGACTTTCATTGTAATTGTTTCTTGAATTTTGTCAAAATCGCCTTGCCTTCCTCTTTTATAACATGCCGTCCTTTTTCCCTGCGTATTGTATATGTATTTCAGCCTACTAGCCCTTTTTCGTGTATGTATGTATATTTAAATTCAGTAGCCACCCTCCTCCTGCATGTATAATTCTCCCTCTCATCGCCAAGTTTGACTCATAAAGGCCTCTAATTATTCTTCTCCTCTTTTTGACTCTCTTTCTCAATTCATACATAGGCTAGGTACAACTAATGATGAGTAAAGCAAAAGAAACCATTAAATTGAGTAAAAAAAAAAAAAGGTATGAGGCGGCGGCAGCAGGATTCCAAGGAAACCATTAATTGATAGATGAAGGCAAATAGGCAATCCACTTTCTTATACAGAGAAAGAAAGAAACTTGGGGATGATAAGGAGAAAGAGTTAAATTCATCGAGTTAAATTCGTACAGATGAATGGAGAAAAAAAATTGTCCTCATAAAATAGTAATATATTTTAAAGAGAAATCGTGCTGATAACGTGTTGTGGAAAGGGAGAAAAGAGAAGAAAATAGGGAGAAGTCAATAGATTTATGTGTTTTATTAAAAACTAAAGCTCTCTATTTATATGACAGAATTAGGAATACAACGATAATAATTTTTAGAACTGTAGGGATATAATTATCATTCATCAATAAACTTTAATGAACTTTCCTTTTTACAACAACTAAGAGAATATATTGGACAAATAAGGGTAATTTTATAGTTGACTTCTGATATCCATATATAGTGTAGACTAGAATGAGGTACACAATGTTTCAATTGTGTTGAAAAATTGTATATAAAATTGGTTTTCACCAATTCTTAATTATTGAAGTGAAAATTATTATTTAATAAATGAAAAATTAAGTCAAATTTAATTCACTTAAATACGTGAATAATAGGAAAATTATATAGAATATTGTGGAATATTCTAAAAATTATTTGACTAAAAAGTTGTGTCTTTCTACATGAATGATTGTGGCTTTAGCATTATCAGTTTTCAAAAGATGTGTCTCTTCATATATAAAGACTAATTCCAATAATTGTGTCACTTTCATAGGTCGTGTCTTTTGAGACAAACCATTTCACCATCTATATATAGATTTTATGTGTTTATTTTCATTCATTTATTCACTTCATAATTGTATTATCATACTAATGCATATTTATTTCAAAATTCTTCATTTATTTGGAGTCAAGTTTCGTATAAAGAGAGTTCAAAATATAAGTAGTTTTATTGGTCTATGTAATTTGGAGTACTTCTATTACGAGATATGTACTTTGTATATTGGGAGACAAATGACGAATGCCGGAAAATCATTAGCACTCGTGCAGAGCGTTATTGTCTTAAGGACAGGTACTCTTGCCTCGATCAAATTCATATTTATGTATTTCTAATTTCTACTTTACGTATTCAATTTTGCTAAATCAAGATTCTGTCCGATTTTATGCACAAGAAAGCTATATTATTTGAATATAATTTATGCACGAACATTTTTCCGACAAATTGCACTATTGTAGCCTGGAGGAACAGGTCATGTATTTTATTTATTTATTTTTTATTATTATTATTTTTGCACCGTTTCTTCGAAATAGTAAATCTTAAGAGTTTGGATCATTTATGTATTTTACATCTCGAGACTAATTGCATATAAATATGTATTTTCTGTTAGTAAATTCCAGCTACAAACACTTATAATTATATTTTACCTTAGTTCGGTTCTTAACTTATAAGAAAACTTGGGTCATTGCCATTTCCAGTAATTATAAATAAATAAATAAATAAATAAAAACTACAGTTTAACTTTTTAAATCAGTAAATCTTTCCAGTAATTAGGATTTTAAAAAATACTTAAACATTATTACAATTTTCACGAGAAGGTCACCTGCATAATTCTTGAATGCATCAGCCAACCTAGCTAATCTATCCATGTGAACATATTAAAAGTTGAAAAATAAAAAATCCATGAGAAACAAGACTCACCGTCACAAGTCATTTTCTAACCTGGCTACAATTTCAGATGTGCATTGATTAGAACGTGTGAAATGTCCAAATCCCAATGTGGAAGGAACGTATATACATGTCATAAAGAGAGGAAATTCCCATTAAGTTGTTTGGTTTAATTATCTATACAAGTTACTTGTATAGATATATTTAGGTGTGGAATGGATAGAAGACGGGAGCCACATTAGTGTACGGGCACCGGGGATAAATAAAGAGAATAACAACGAAGCAATATAATTAGAGTATGTAAATCTGAAATGATGTGGACTTTTATAACGCAAAGGTAGAATAGCTATAATTGAATGAAAAGACACGTGACTTGATCCTGATGGTCGTGACATCTTCTCATAAGTTTCACTCCATTAATCTTAGGTTCAGTAGCATTTGATGTTTCTGAAAAGTGGTCACCCTAGAGTCTAGGTATGACCTATAAAAAGGGGTTAGTCTATGGGTACAGGAAATACCCATAAAATTATTACAGATTTTTGAATTTGCTGAGTTGAATTAGAATAATTCGTTTTTTATTCCCTTTTCAGTTTCAGCCCTTTTAAAAAAATTTAACCCATAATCCGGAAACAAAAGCAAACCGGTTTTCCTCTTGACAATTCACCCACTTCATTTCCCATCAAATCATTGTCATTTCCCCCCAAATATGTAACGCGAGAGGAAGATCTGTAGTTCTTCATTTCACCCAAAATCGCAAGCAAGAGGAAAACCGCCCGTTTCTTCATCGCCGACATCTGGATCACTGCCCAGCGCGCACCATTGGATGTAGCCCACCGAAACCGAACGTGGAAATAGTATTTGAAGACGGCAGTGGAATCGTAGATGATGGACAAAGGTTTTTTCATTTTTTCCTCATTTTGTTCCAGCAATTTATTGTGGAAAGCTTGCCTCTATGCCCTTTTCTTAATATGCGAAGCTTGTTACTGCATCTTTGTTGGGCTCTAATAATTTTATTAGATCTTTTTTGTTGAATACTAGAGGATTATATGATGTGCAAGGGTAGTCAAAGGGGATCTTAGATTTAGTTAGGTATTATCTAACATGTGGACACCTGAACATTTGATTAGTTATGGACTCGAGGGATTTCAACGAGTGTTAATTGAACATTTTATTTCAGCAATTCTGTTTAGAGTTTCTCAAGTTTAGTTGAATTTAAAAATTTGTCAATTTAAGCTATGGGGTAACTGATACTCAGGTTGAGGTCATTTTAACGTTCAAGCTCGTTGTTCAGAGTGGTTTAACTCCATGGAGAATCGAACAAGCTGACTTGAGGGTTGTCATTAGGATTAAACTCCTTGTACAGACCCATTTGCACGGGTCTGTACAGGCCTCTCACATGGGGGTGGATCCCACATGTGGACCTCCACCCTCATGTGAGAGCATCTGTACAGACCCTGTGCAAATGGGTCTGTACGAATAGCATTTCCCCATTCGTTATTCCTTCTATTCCGTACCCAATCATTCATGTAGATGTGAATTGTCTCTGTATAATTTTGTTTGCAAAACCTTGTTGAGTTAGATCAAATCAGAAACACCAGTTTGATAAGATTCTGGAATTGAGGATGGGATCAATCTACTGTATATATTTTAGGGTAAAAAGTAGATCTATGTAAAATGAATTTTAGAGATTTCCTTGATTATTCTGTTCACGAACATTTGTGAATGAAAAAATCATAGTTCATGTTCGGTCCGTTATGAAAGAATTTAGAAGTACATTTTCTGTGAAATATTTTTTTGCACTAATCTTTCACATACGCTTCTCAGCCCTCATTTATGCACCCAAGAAAACCGAATTATGTAGCTCGAGTGATCGTGTAATTTGATCTTCCTAATTTGTAACAATTTGCAGACATTGAGTAAAAGGCAGGATTGAAGTCATGAAAGAATTGGTTCGTGCGAAACCTGATGCAGCTTGAGTGATCGTGGGTCAAGGACAGACCATTGTGCATTTGTGTGTGAAGTACTATCAGATTCGGGCCTTCAAGATCTTAGTGTAAAAACTCCTAAAACTGTTGTTACATGCTAATTGATTTCGAACACTTTTCGCGGTCGGAGTTTGTCTTGTTGGAACTAAAATCGAGTTTTGTTCACGTGACTTGGCCCTGGGAAATGTTTATATAAATTTTGATTTGGACTTCTGATTTTAATGCAAAACAGGTACCAACATTGTTTTTTTTTTTTGTATTTTATATTCAAACCTGTTTGTTTGTTTAATGCAAAGTGAGGCAATTTATTCTGTCAATGTACATCTTGAAGAAGCCTACTAATTCTTGAACAAAATTGTGCAAAAATATTAAAACAAGCCTACTAAGCAATACAACAATTCGCAAAATATTAAACTTATGTCCAAAGCTCGAACGACGTTGACAAAATTAAGCATTGAATATCGAAGACTACTATGACCAATAAGTTCTTATAGTACAAATAAAGCATATAGCAAATACAAATTGACATCACCCATTCACATCGGTCCCTTCTCTTCCCATCACTTTCTACAATTCCTTTTCCTTTGCGAAATGTAACGTGCAATGTTATGTTGACATCTCGTTTCTCGATAATTCGAGCTAGGCTAAGACTCTTAGCAAGTCTTTGTATACCTCATTGGGCTCATGCTTCACCTCTTCGTTAATGGTACTCGACTCCTTGCTTATATCTTCATTTTTCACCCAATCGAAATATCCACAGTCGTTATTACACGTAAAGAACAAGCGCCCTTTATTTCTAGTATCCCGTTCTACCTCAAAACATTTTCGAAATCCGCTTTTACATGAAGGGCATCCACGTTTTGTTTGGCATTTTCCGAAGTAGTGAGTGTTACTTTTATAGTCGTGACAAACTCTGAAATTCATTCCTCTCATTCTACTCAACAACTGCTGACGAAACAAATAATCTCACATGAATGCAACTGAGTTTTGAAATCCCACATTCAAACTTAAGAATAACAGCACATTACAAACAAAGTTATAGTGGAAAATGAGGAACAAATAGAAGTCTCATTCAAAAGGACATAGGATCCCTCATTTGAGGGCTAACATGCTCCTTTCCCCATGGACAAAAGGTGCATCATTGCAGTACTGCTGCTGCTTATAATCTTGATATTCATTGTTGTGTTTGATTATGAAGAATTGGTGCTTATATTATGATACATGCTTCATGTTCATAATGCTTTGTGGTTCTTCCGGCTTCATTTCTTATGCCATTTACGAACACACATAGGATATGGCTTCATTCAACCTCAACGAAACCAGAATTGCCTTCATGCTTAGCATACAAAAGTAGGCACACTTAAGCATAATTCTTCTAGTAGCTTAACAAAAATAGGCACACTTAAGCATACTCTATACGAAAAATACACTTTTATTGAAAAATGAACAAAATACCTTTGCCCAAAAATTTATGAAAAATACCTTTGCCTAGAACAAAATACCCCTCTTTATGAAAAATGAACTTAACAATCAGACTCAGAAATTTATGAAAAATCTCAGTAATTTAGGAAGAACAAGAAATCAAATACTTCAACTTTATCAACAGTCACGCTCCACAACCAACATACTTCAAATATGTCTAAATAAAGAGGAAATAACACCCAAATCATGTAAACAAGTCTAAGACAGCTTAACCATAAATTAACCTTAAATTTGATAAAGAAATGCATAAATCAGTAATTAACAAAATACCTTTGCCTAGCATCTATGATTCGACTGCCGTCTTCAAATGCTATTTCGACGTTGGGTTTCGGTGGGCTGTCGTCCTCGCACGGTGGCCAATGGTGCGCGCCGATCGACGTCGGCGATGAAGAAGCATACAGGTTTCCTCTTGCTTTGTGATTTGGGAGAAATGTCTAGAATTTTTTTGGGAAGATGAAGACAGGTTTATCAAAAGAGACGTGCTGGACGTCCAGGGACGTCCAGGCGCCTATTTGGCGCCCCCCTATTGGGGGGTCGTCTGTCAGGCCCCTGGACGTCCAGTTTTATTCTTATCAAAAAGGGTCAAACCGGTTTGCTTTTCGAACCGATTTTTGGCTTAAATTGAAAAGAGAATAAAAAAAATAATTAGGGTCCGTTTGATTGTAAAAATAGAATTGAATTGTTTAGAAAACGAATTCCAAGGAATTGAATTGCCTATAATTATTTTCCTGGGAATTATAAATTATTGTGTTTGATTGGTATAATTTTCCACGTGAAAAATGTTGAAATAAAAGTATTTTTTAATGTTCGTTTAGCTTTGTTTTACATAAAAATTGTCAAATAAAGGAAAATATTTTTTTAAAATAATTCTTAGAATTGGTTTCCATTACCAACCAAAAAAAAGACGAAAAAATAATAATAATCGCTACAATATGGTAGAATTTGAATTCTCATCATTTATGGTGAGAATTCAAATTCCACTAAAACAAGGAAAATTCCAAGTTCCAAGAAATCCAAGAAATGCAATTCCATGGAAAATATAAGGTATCAAACACTAAAAGTTGGAATTTCCAATTCCAATTCCATCTTTTCTTTTTTCTTTTTTTTTTTTCCATTTCCATGCTATCAAACACTCCCTTAATTCTATTCCAAGTCAGCAAATTCAAAAATCTGTAACAATTCCGTGGTTATTTCCTGTACCCATAGACTAACCCTATAAAAAGTAGGTTGACAAGTTGAATGTGAGGTGTTTGTTACAGAGATGTCACGTCAATCAATCAGAGTCGGACCTGATGGGAGGCCCAAGAGGCCTCCGCCTCAGGCCTAGAATTTTAGGGGGCCCATTTTTTACTTTTTACCTTTTATTTATTTTTTATAACCCATTGTACCCATGCGTTCAAAAGAAACAAATAAATACTTTAATGAGAAGAAAAGGAAGGAACGTCAAAAAATTTATTTGTTGTTTTATTGTTGATTTAAGTTAACAAATTTAATTCCGTAAACTTCTAATTTTTTATTTTATTTTTTTTAAAAAAGGATTGTTTGCTACGACTTCGGGCCTAGGGCCCAAATTCCAAAATTCGCCTCAGATCCCGCGAAGCACAGTTACGGCCCTGCAATCAATTAAAGAAAGATCTTGTATGGAGATCTCTTGGAATAGGGGAAGCGAGAGATGCACTTCTCACAATAAGAGGCTAATCGCTTCAAATTTTCTTTGCAACAGGTTATAGCACCTTGTATCGACCATGAAGGGGCGACCTCTACATGGCACTTTGACTGAGGTGATGCATAATTTCATCTACCTTAATTATATAGCCTCACTAAGTTAGTTAGGAAGTGTGTAGTGCGGTCTAATTAGACTTGCCAGTTGGCTTTCATGTGATTGATGCTTAAAGTCTTCTTGAATGACCCATAATTATAATCTTTTCGTTTCTTTTGATGGAGAAGGTATGTAATTACCCTTCTTGGTTCCGTCACATGATTTTGAATTTATTGAGTTTCTATCCTATAGAAATTTGTATGTTGATTGTTTGTATTTTGGTTACAAAAAACTTGTGTGACACCCAAAATCTAGGATTCCAAGATCCTTAGATATGCCTTGGGTCAACAGTCTTGACATACCTACTCAGTGACAAATCCAAGAATTTGGATCAGCACAGGCGGCCGTCAACCGTTGACGGTCGACCACAATAAAATATTAAGACCTCATTTAATGTCCTATTTTTTTTATTTTTTATTTTTTGCTAAAAATGCATTTTGTAATAGTGATTTAATGGATAACATGTGGTTAAAAATAAGGAAAATTTTTGAATTTGCGTGTAAAATATTATTTAATTGAAGAATATATGGTTGAAAATAAGATAGAGAAAAATATTTTTTGAAATAGATGGAAATCAAAAAATGCCTAAATTTTAGATATAACAATTATTTTGTTCGAATTGAACATATATAAATCTGTTATAAGAATAAACGATACTCACCAAATGACATTGTTGTCAAGTTTTGTACAATTCAAAGAAAGAGCATGAGTTCAAATTTTTACAATTGCATTAAAATTGTTTAAACCTAATATATATTATTTTGTTAAATTTATTTCAACCTTCAAGAAGTGCCATAATGGTTGAGCATTCAACAATCCTTGCAAGAGATCATACATTTGAATCCCCTCTAGCTCTCTCCCTTTGCATTAATTTTGGCAAAAATTATGGAACTATAGTTATTGCACACGATAAATTGGTTAGTAAGGAATTTGAACCTAAGACTTCAGGCATGTACATCCAAGTTTTAACCAACTTGACTAGAAGAAATTATTGGAATTAAAGTGAATAACTAGTAATATAAACTAAAAATCTTATCAATTGTCAATCAAAAAAATTGCTTCAGCTGATCCAGCATGCGCGACCATGGGTGATGGATCCGCCACTCTGCCTAGCAGTGTCCTTTCTCTTATTTTGGTGATACACTGTCCTGATTTCTGCATATATCCTATATTTTATTAATCATTTCCGACGCCCCTGCCTTGAAATTTTAGAGATAGTATTTTTGTTGCTTAATTTGCAAATTTTAGTTCTAATTCCAAATGTATCTTTATTTATAGGAATGTGGACATAAACTTTGCTAATTTGAATCATGTATTATGTATTTAGACTTGAGAGATCCATCACATCCATTTGTACCATGAGTTCTTGAAGCTATATGTTGGGAATCTTATCGTATTGAGAGGTTTTTTTTTTTTTTTTTTTTTTTTTTTTTTTTTTGTAAATATTTTGACAGAATATGGAAATTTTGCTATTGGATATTGTACATTTTCATCATTATTTTTTGTCACAACCATTAATTTGATGTGAACGGCACCCCTCACAAATATATCAACAAGGGGGGAAATCACTAAAAAAAAAATAAAATCCATTTTTAATAACGAATGTTCTTATAGTAAAATGTAATTTTTGGGTTATTCGTTTAAAAAGGACCAAGACAAAAATTTCATTATTAAATGTAGAATTTCTTATAGGGAAGGGAAAGGAGAGATAGTGCGAGAGATCTTTAAACTCTGCCTATATATATTGCAATTGCAGAAAAAATAAAAAGATTCGACATTACCAAGTACAAGTACGAATATAGATAAAAAGTAGGAAAGATGAAAGAATCATATATTCGGTTGTGAAATGGACTCTATAAATTACTCTAGAAATTAAGATTTGAGTTCTAGAAAAATTTGGTGTTGTGGCGGTTTCAAAAGCTTGGTAGGATCAATCAATTATTACAATTGCTCAAGATATTCTTTTGTTATCTTCTAGCATCCATTTCTTAGTTCATGATCACTCATGCCAATTGGAAACGAATAATTAGTAAAGATGCACCATCCGAACCTACAATTTGAGGGGCCAATGTGGCTCGAGATAAGTGGCTCTGCCCACAATTTGATGTTTGGCATTCATGTATCTACTTCAAAAGAATCATCAGCACTACTCTACTAATTAAAAGTGAAAAGTACAGCAATGAAAGAACAACCTCTGTCCTTTCTAAAGATGCACGCTTTTTATAATATACCCAAATATGAAAACTTGATCTGATCATGCATTTAGAAGGTGTCAATTTCCCATCTTGAGATGAGACCCTAAGTGCCTGTTTGATCAGGGCCAACAACGAAGTCACAAATATAAACATGTCACATCACTTAGAGGTATAGACAATAGCAATCACAAATATAATTTACATAAGAGAAATGTTGGGTGTACGCAAAACCCCTACCAACACACACACACACACACAACAACAACAACAACGTTGAAGACACCATTAATCCTCTTCCACAAATGAGCTTCCTATTCACTTGAAATTCGCTTCAATTATTTTTCTGATTTGAAACCTTCTCTTTCAATTTCTTGAAATGATCGATACTTCGAGTTACTACGATTGAAATATTCGATTGTTTGGTGTAAATAGGGTATCAATATGAAGTTGACTCCAATGGAAATGCGAAATATAGAGATATCTTACTCTCGAAATTCATTCCAATTTTCAGTATTCTCTGAAAATATACTATTGAAATATCCGTAAAAAAATTTAAACTACTTATTCTATATAATAAACACCTGATTTAAGAAAAACTATTTAATGACCGGATTTGGGTGTTTTGATTAAATTTTTCTTCATTCGGGCAAAAAGCCCATTTTTGGTTCACGACCAACCTTATAAAGCGCACAATTTGCCATGGCAGCATCTTTTGATGGAAAGGAAAGTTTAGGATGATCCCGTTCGTTCCACATTTTTTCAACAAAAATACATTTTAAACATCACATCATAAATCCTACCTTAGAGTGTTGAGGTGAAAAATTGTAGGCTGATTTGATGGAAAAAATGTATTATTTTCCCAAATAATGTGCACCAAACGGGCTCGATATAAAACTTAAAAGAGCTTTAACAACACGCTTTTTATGGGATTAAGCTAACAGCATTCTTCAATTTAAAGAACAAGACGTCAAAGCAAATATATGACTAGAATAAAAGTGAGCACTCTAGCTGTATATTTGAGTTCATTTCTCCTCACAAAAATTATAAAATGCAAGAACCAGGCAATAAAACAGACACCCGATATGTTATTACATAGAGCTAACGTGCCATTATTTTGGGTGTTTCCAGGCCTAAAATGGCCCAACTACTACACGCAGGGGGAATCAGATTTAGAAATATTAGCAGTTACATCATATATGTTGAGACCAGTTCGCATCACTTCCGACTCTAGGCATGCCAGTTTTTCCCTTTTTTGACTCTGAGTCCACCTTAAAGGTTGCCCCACAGACCTCGCCTGAGCTGTCCACTCTCGGAACTGCCTTCAACTCGTTGATGGGATGCTCATAACTCCGTAGACCTCCAGAAGAAGTGAAGATGCATCCTGAATGAAAGAAAAAATAAAGCTTTGAATCATAGGAAGGAATAAACAACATTAAGCACCTCTCTTTTCGTTATAAATTTAGAACAACTTTAAAAGTCAGATAAAAGAAAAATTATGGTGAGACTCCCAATCCCATATCCCCAACAGTCTTGAGCCACACTCGGATAAAGAAGGTAGAACAAGGCCTGTGCCTGGTTATTTCTCATACTATTTCCATCTTCCAATTTCATACAACAAAGGGGGGTATATCAGAACCCAAAAATAATTCTTGTCCATGCAAAATACGCATTAAAAGAACTGTCAATTACTTAAAGTTATGCAAAAACCTAAGTACCTTTGGGAAATGGGGCAAAAGATTTTCCACACCCTTGTTTCACAACTTCTCCATCATCAGAGAGCACGAGATGACCTTCAGAATCAGTTCCCCAGAAAAATGGAACACTACCATCAGCATCCTGTATTAGAAATATTGAAATATATAGAATGAGGTAAAATCTAACCTGTATAAGGTGCTAAACAAAAAGAAAACATCGAGAGTAGGTTTGGCAGAACGGATTAGACTGTACAAGAAACTATGCATAAAATTACATGAGATAGAGTACTATATAGATAGTATTAGGATGGATTCAAGTCGATGATATTTATGAGTTTTTCATTCAAGAGAATGATAATTAAACTTCATATCTTACGCGGCCAAAGAAAGGCAGTGCAAATACCCTTTTTTGAATAAAAAACAAAAACATACCATCCACGATGATATTTATGAGTTTTTCATTCAAGAGAATGATAATTAAACTTCATATCTTATGCGGACTAAGAAAGGCAGTGTAAATACCATTTTTTGAATAAAAAACAAAAACATACTATCCACCTAATACTATCAGTATACTACATCTACTTACATTTTATAGTTAATTCCTTGTACAGTCAAATTCGGTGTACCAAACAAAACACAAAGGGATTAAGAATTACTCACAGCTGCAATAAATGTGGTTTTTGAAGAACCATCATAAAGAATGAATGCAAACTTCCCTAGAATATCTCTCACAACTTGATCTGCAGGATAAGGACCTCTATCTCTTAAAGTCCTGTAAGCTTCAATAACAATGATCACTTCGTTTGCCGTCTTGTTTAATCCATACTGCTGCTTAAGATGCGCAACATTCTCGATGTGGCCTTCAAACACACAGAATATGTCGTCGACTACAGCAAAAAGTCTTGAAAAGACAACCAAATGAATAGAAAAATCCAAATATAAATTAGCAACTTAGCAAAACCAGTAACAATCTGAACTACAAGAAGTAACAATTTAATGAAATGACGAGCATATGAAGTAACATTTGTGCCGTCTGCTAATGAATCCATATTGCAGTGGTACAAGCACTTTGTCAGGCCATGACTGTTAGCTTAGCCTATGAAAAATCGATCAATCATTCGAATATCAATCTACATGACAATTATTCTTGAAATTGCATACAGGGTTTATATGTCATGACTCGAATGATTAGTCATTCAACTTCTTTAGTAAGTGAAACATAGGTAATGGCACGAACATTTCAACAACATTCATACCAGTTGTCCAAAAATTCATCTATTTACCCCCTATATCCATTCCTTATTTCGTGGGATGGATAAGGATATAACTCTGCAGTCCTAAGTAAAGACACGTGTACAAAGATCTTGATACCACATAAGCAATGTACGACTCTATATGAGACTCAAGATTTTGGGCCTCCTGGATTGAATATACATTTTTCAATTTCATATTTATATTCTCTGTGGATTCCCCACCCTTTTTTTCACTTCATCAGGCAGCCAGAAAGCACATTCCAGCACCGCGTTTGTTCAGGAATCATCAAAACTCGCTGACAAAACCTCCTCATAACAATTGTTCACAAATTATAATTTTGACAGTTTTCGTAAAGGACACCCGAAATTTTTCAAGTTTGTTGCATCTCTTCAAGTACATATCATTCTATCTAGATCAGTAACGTTAAGACAGAGGTGATTAGATAGAAAGATACTGAAAAAGAGTTAAACAAGATAAAAAGCTTAACAATCAAGAAATTGGCCTATCTTGAAACTGTATTTCCCTAAATAGCAGTAATTAAACGAAGCAAGCACGCCGAATATTGGTTCTTTTCTCAGAATTAGAAATGAGAAAAACAAAAAAATAAAAATTATTACCAACCAACAATTTCCTAATTTGTTTCAAAAATAAAATAAAATAAATAAATAAATCAAGATCCATCATCCATGACTCCCCATTATTTTCAGCATCCAAAAACACACTCAATCTCCAATTAAGATATGTATACAAACAGATAATACCCAGATACACCATAATCATCAAAAACCAAAAACAAACAATATCCAGATCAGATCAAGAAGGACAAAATAAACACAAGTAAGCAGCAATTACCTTGGAAGAAGAGGGTTTTGCTTATCAGAAGAGTATGACATGAATCCAGATGAACCAAGATTAATAATGACAGAACCAGGGTGCATGGACGAGAAATGGCTAGCCAAAGAACCATCTTTGAGTGCAAACGCCGATCCTGCGATATGTGGGCTCTGCAGGGCCTCGGGGCTCTTCGCTACAGTCTTATCAAACACTGCCAGCATTTTCTTCCCCTTGGATTTTCTTGATTGCAAATGAAAAGAGAAGATGGGATCAGCAAATTGTGGGTAGTTTCTTGACTTTTTGTTGTTTCGTTTCTCTGTTATAAGTAGACAATAAGGAACGGATTTATTTATATAATACGAAGATTAGAGAAGATTTATCAAGTCGGTTGAACAAGTTTCTCGAGCAATAATTGAATTCCACAAATGCCCTTTTGATATATGGATAAGATGGAAAAATAAGAATAATACTATTGCAGTCGTTCAACGTGACATACTTAATTGATAATAATCTCTGAACTTTTATTAATCCTTCTTTGAACTTGCAAAAATTTTGAATGAAAACTTAAATTTGAAATGTATTATAAATTTATTCGCCCATTATATGTTATCTGAACTATTTCTCTCTCTATTTAAAATTTCACGTGAATCCAAATTGAATGGATCCAAGTCATGCAATAGCAAAAATCAAAATAATGTTCCGTTTGGACGTGATTTTTCATCGCAAAATGTTGATTTATTTTTTTATTGTTATTTCACATATTTCATCCATAATTTTTGACTTCTTTTTTATAATTGACCTCTATTTTTTTCTTAACAATCAAAAAATCAATTTCCAAAATTACTATCAAATTGTTAGATTGGGAGAATGATAGTAATATTATATTATCGTGAAGAAGAATAATAAAAATTGTAACGTGTCTCCTGTAAGCTCATTCTAGCACCGACCTTCCACGTGTTTATCTGGAATTGGGCCACGGGCTCGAAGCCCAACTAAATGGTCCCAGATCCACGTGTTTCGCTTGATTGGGGCTGTGGAGCACGGAACCCAATACGATTTTTAAAATAGTGGAAAGGATAGCAAATTTGTAACAAGTGGAAATTACATCTAGGGTTGTGCAAAATCCAACGCAAACCGCTCAACTCGATCAATTCAAAGTAACACGATCAATTTGGGTTTGTTTTTTAAGTTTAATTGGATTGGATTGAAAAATATATCTGAGGTTGGATTGGATTGAGTTTCGGTTTATGATTTAAAATTCAACCCAACCCAACCCAATAACTTAAAAAAATTAATATCTAAAATGAAAAAAAAAATTAAATAAACACAATTGTAAAGATATGAGAAGGACTTATAATTTATAAACGTCCATTTTTTAATATAGATTGATTCCCATGAACACAATGTACAAATGAAATATTATTTGATAATAAAGTAAAAATTAAGAAGATGATGATGAAATGAATAAATCTAAAAAAAATTGTTAAAAAAGAATATTTTATAAATTTTAAACTTATTTATACATCATTTTTCAAAAAAAATTCCTTATATAGGTAATTAAAGAGAGAGAGAGACTTTCGAGTAATTTCAAACTTTAAAAATTTATCAAAATTTAACAAAAATATAATCGGATCCAACTTTAATTGGGCAGAAGCCCAAACCGACCGACCGAATCCGAACTTGGTCGGGTTGAGTTGAGTTGGGTTTAAATCATTATTTGGATTGGATTGGATTGACTTTAAATAAAATCGATCATGTTGGGTTGGGTTGGGTTTGGGTTGGAGAAAAAATCGATCCAACCCATACCCAACCCTTATTACACCATAAATTTTCTTGTTAAATACATGTATGCATATTTTATAATTAGCCATTATTTAAACCAAAAATATTGCATTTTTTATAGTAAAAATAATAACTACAAAACTACATCCAGGGCCGGTCCGAGAATTTTGAGGAGCTAGGCGAATCATCATTATGACGCCTTTGAACGTAATTTTTTTACAAACGTAAAAATACTTTAAATGTTTAAATAAATAATATATTTATATTTTAGAAGAAGATTGGGTACAATCTATAAGATAGAATTGCAAAAAACCTAAAAAAATCCGACAACTCTAGAGACAAGGTTAACATAATATTTAGCGAAATTGTCCCGTTTGTGGAAAAAAAAATATAAATTGTCATGTAAATAGTTATCTTCAAAATTATTAATTAAAAAAACTTGAATGAAGTGTAATTTACAAATCATGAAATAGTTTTTATGAACCATAATTTGAAATCCTTTGAATATTGTAAGGATGACTCGTAAAGAGAAAAATGATTTTCAGTTATAAAAAGTACAAAAATTAGGGTCTAGATTGCAAAATAGTGAGAAATATATAATTTTTAGATGATAATGTGATGACTTATGATTATTTAGTGATTAAAAACGTAACTAGATTCTTATGATTTTGATTCAATAACATTTTAATAAATTCAAGATTTTGAGGGATTAAAGTGAAAATAAGTTTTAAGGTCAATAATGTATTTGTACCAAATGTGTATTTATTGGAGTATCAAAATTATTCTATCAACATTGGACTCATTCCGAAACTCGTGATAAATGACACATTATAGACTCGAGAAAATGTTAATTTTGATAAAGCAAATTCAAGTTATAACTCATTAAAATAACAACTTGATATGTAATATTAGTTTTTAAATTAAATCAGATTACCCTAACAACCTTGAGCTCGTTTGGTAACTCAAAATTAATCATGTTTATTAAATTTGAGAAATATTAATTTGAATAAGATTGTACTAAGTTTAAATCAACAAAAAAATACTGTAGTCAAATTAATTTTTATATCTATCCTTTAAATTTAATTGGAATTCTTAAGTGAATTGTTTTTCATTTTTTAGACCCCCATATGATTTGAGGCCTTAGGCCATTGCGTTGTTAGCCTTACCCCAGGGCCGGTGACTGCTTCTCTTATCAATTAATTGGTTCAATAGCTATAATCGCTCCACCAAATCTTTTGATAGAAAACGATGTAAAATGAAAATCATAATGTTATAGAATGTTTTTGTTATGGATGATTACTCCAATCTCTCTAGTATGTATGAAGAGACTCTCTCTCTCTCTCTCTCTCACACATGATTGTTTCTTACAGTACTTCAACTGTAATTTTGTGTTATAAATGCATATCTTTGAAATTTCATAAACCTGATCTTTATAGCGAAATATCTTCATAATGTTATTTAATTAATTCTTCCATGATTTTTTTTCTAGTTGTTCCTTCCATTTTTGTTGATCTGTTAGGAATCTTTTTGAAGATTTATTATTGGTTTCTTCCTTGCTACAATCCCAAGGTACGTTGCAGCATTATTTCAAGATCGTACCTGACAACTCAACTATACAAGCATGTATGTGAGAAGGTTATTGAAAGTTATGAGACCGACTTTGATCTTGTATCATGGGGCATAAGGAGGAAATGGAAGCTAAATGGTATCATAATTGTGTAGCTGTACTAAATTTCAACTTCATATATATATATTTTTATCGAGAATATTTAGTCTTGATGTTTTTACCCCATCCTTGCACTATTTAAGTTTTTGGTTTGGGAATTTTTTAATTTTTGCATGGTTTGGATGACACGTTGATCTCATTTTGTAAAAATCCTAGTATGCTGTTTTGTCAATTTTAATCATATTTGTCATTTCCTAAAATATATTGTTACTTATATTGTCATACTACAAATTATTCTGAAGTGTTGATTCCAATTTTTCCTTTATTTTTTTCAGTTATGCTACAATCAATGTAATATTACCTACTTCATACTTATGTTTTTGAGGCATATAATAACAGGTTAGTGTGTCGCAGAATCAGCGCGAAACAAATCAATGAGTCACTTTGTTACGTTCGAATTGCTTATCATTTCCAAAAGATGAACACATCACTGTTAGGTGCTCGACTTTTCAAAATGTAATGAATCATTCATATTTTAAATTCTGTGAAAATTTGAAATCAAAAGTCAAGCATTTCATGTATTTTCACATGGAATCAGGTTTCATTTCAAATGGCAATATAAGTGTATATATGTTAAATTACAGCAGCTAGAGTAAATATCCCTTGAAAATTCCTTTGCTAATGGACAAGAATCACATTCAATTCAAAAGGACCCAAAAAAATTGGGTTTCATAAACAGAGATACAATGGAGAAGCTTGAGCGATTTGTATTTTTTTTTTTTTTCTCCCATGTTTGATTGCCAGTGTTCTGGATTTATTTGGCCTGAATCAAGGTTACTCAAAAATATGATGACATTTTAACAGCGTGGAAAAAAAAAACAAATGGAAAAAATATGATGAACCTAGTTGAATTGATGTACTTATCAATCTTTGCACCATCTTTAATACTAAGAAAAATTTCCTCGTATCAGATTAGGGAAGGCAATGTCTATGTTAAATCAGCCTGATAATCCCAACTCCACCTTATTCATCGATGATGGAGTCCTGATAAAAACTTCCTACACAATACACAATTTTTCCTTTCACTTTATTCTGATTTAGTGTCCTATATTCGTAGGCATTGTGATAAAAAAAAAAAAAAAATGTATATTAGTGTAATATCCAAAGTTGCAGTATTCATAATTAATAATTACAAATGGAAAAGGTTACCTTTAATCATTTTGGAAAAAATTTCTTGTACATGTTTCAACGAAATCACTTGTTGGATGTAACACTCGATGAATATCTTTTGAAACCAATTCGCCACAGTCGTCGGTGATGAGTAATCTCAACTTAAGTGTTAATAGTATCTTCAATTTGATTTTGAAATCTCCATATATTCAACAATAGGATTTACTGCATCTCCTCCTTTTCATTGTCATTAAAAATTTTCAGTCACATATCCAAAAAGGAAAGTGCATGATACAGTACTTTTGGGATTCTAATGGATTTATGGAGTAATTTCGGTTATTAATTGGGTTTAATAGTATAAAATGAATTAGTAAATATTAATAAAGTATATATGAATTTGTCCCTTGCAAAAAAAAAAAAAAAAAAAAAAAAAAAAAAAAAAACCTATTTGTGTTTGGAAAATTGAAACATATTGGTAGCTTTTAATATTTTTCTTTGGATTAATAGTAGAAAACCCCTAGAAACATTCTCATGTGCGATATATTCATATATCTATTAAAAAGCATAGAAAATTCCCTTGTTTGGCATCTTTTGTGCGAAATATCCCTCATTGTCATGATTCGACAAATTTGCTGTTAAAAATAGTAAAAAAAAAAAATTAAAACAAAAAATAAATAATTGCAATGACAGTACCCAAACTTTTTTTTTGTGCAAATTATACCTAATCTTTTTATATTTGCCACACATAATCACAAATCTTTAAAACTTATTCCAAAGAAACACCTAAATAATTCTCCTCTAAAAGCAATGCCCTAAAAAGTCAACGGAGAAATGGAGAAAATATGCCTGCACCAAAAATCTCATAATCCACCATTTAAAGGATATTGGAGTTTATTGGCTCCTACCTTCAAATCCCATTTAAATTCCTTATTTAAAATCTCCTAAGCTTCATGTGTTTTGACTGCCATCATCAGATAACATTGAAAGAGCATTTGCACATCTTTGCATATTTCATTTAACTTTTAAGCCTTTTCTTCTCGACCTCTAACTCTGAGAACCCTTCGTCATTATCGAATTCTTAATAGTTACTTTCCACAATATCTCAAAGCTCTTAGATAAAAATGAACTCTTCATCTTTACAAACTAAAAATCATAGTTTGGTTTCCAAATATTTCAATTAGCGCTGGCACCAACTTATGTGGTTTTTGGTTACAGCTTAAATATGCTGCATTAACCTAATCTTTAATGTAAAGAACTAATGCAACATCGATCTTAAAGAACAGAGGGTAAAAAGAGAGAGAAGAGGAAAGTAAGTCTCTAACTTTCTTTAATAATTTCATAAACATGTAACAATACATTTCTATTCATATAAAAACTACACCGTTTTAGAAAACAGGCGAGCTGCTTAACTTTTTAATCGGTCTTAGAAAATATCGCTTAACTACATTATCTAATAAACCTAATTAAGTCGTGACTACAAATACAAGTTAAATTTCTTTTACATATTTAATACATTAAACGACGTTGAATTAACTAGGACAACTCCAAAAGCTACCATGGATTGGGTTCACCTATTCTTGGCAATGCGAAAAGTTGTCGAGCATTTTTCTTAACTGGATCGGGTTCATTGCTCTTAGATAATGCAAGCCAAGCTGCATATCTTGATGTAATTGATGATACTTGTGAATTGTATTACCAAAAAGGCAAAAATAATAATAATAATAATAATTAAAGTACTATCAATCAATTAATAAAATATGGTCTGAGCCTGCAAGAGCAAGAAATGTTGGGCATGCCAACACAAACTTATGACTGGTTCATGCACAGCATGTGCAGTTCTATCCTGTTAAACAGCCAGACATGTAAAAATCTTTTGTGAACCTATTCAATTCCTTTTGTAAGAAATTATGTAAATAACCAGCTAATGGAAGAGAAAGACTCAACTTTTGCCCATTCTTGCATTAGAAGCAAAAAGTTTCTTTGCAGATGTTGTGGGTGTGCATGTATAGGACATACGCCTTTAATATTTGCCTAAATTATTGTATGTACACAATATGCATATCTGATATAACACGAGAAATTCCATTCAAGACTCTGACATGAACCATCCCGAGTAACATTAGCAGACAAAAAAATGTGACATCTGACACCATATTGTAATTACAAATGATTCGATATGATTTTCTACAAAATTTTTTTTACATATATCTATGTAATGTGGTGTAGAGTACCCACCCGTGTCAATTTCTGGTACATACTCTTTTGTTTGAAAGTCATTCCAGCTGATTTTCAATCATCTTATTACCACCAAATCCTTCGTTCCATTAGTCAAAACACTTAAGTAATCTTAATGACTTAGATCAAGCATAATTTATATTGTTTATTAATAAACTAGTGAACTGTAAAATAATTACACCAAGTGTCGGAAAACCCATCAGGCATTACTATAACTGGTATTTTAGGCACTCAGAGAAAAGATTAACTCTTGAGTTTGAATAAATGACATGAAAAGATAGAATTTAATGTCTCAGAGAACATAAAGATCCCTGATTACAGATTAAATTCTTGAGAAATTCAGATAACTACATCAGAAGGAAATGGGAAATAGAAAATCACCAAAGTTTATGCGGTTTTCGACCAAGTCATTGTAGTTTACAAATGTTTAGAAACATAAGTACCGTATCGATGTATCTAAATAGACGGTATAACTTCTTCTTCCTTGATTGCGTCTAATGTTATCCAATGCGCCCAACTATCATGCAATAAACCCAGTCGAATTTCTATCTAGGGCTAGATACCAAGAAACCAAGCTGCCGAGCTAAAACATTTACTTCTTCTTCAACTTCTCCCTCATCAACAAATGTCCCAATCTCATCATCAATACTCTCATTTATAAAGTCTTCCAAAAATCCTACATCAAATGACTTATCTGCATTTTCTTGATTTTCTGTGTCATCATTTTTCTGTAAACGTTCTTCCTCCATATGCATTGAGATTCCACTTGGTTCTCCAATAATATCACCATATTCTTGAGATTTAACATAAATGTTTCCTTCCCCTATCTTGACTATTTCTTCGAATTCAACATTGTCAACATAAGTATTCGTTTCTTCACCAACCTCGGCTCGACCATGATCAATTCTCTTCCTCCTCTTCTTACTAATCGCTTCCTCTAGTTCTTTCCTTCTATTCTTCTGTTGGACTATCTGTTGTAAAAAATTAGGATTTTGAATTGCCTTTGCCAAGAAACTCACCATCTGTTGTTGTTTCATTTCTGTCCCTTTAAGCTTTTGTTCCATTGTTTTAAGGTATGCATTATTATTCTGCTGCTGTTGTCTGAGTTTCACCAATTCCACAGTTAAAACCTGTTTATCGCGTCTTAACTGATCGATTTCTGCATCCAATCCAAACTTTCCCACTTCAACATATGAGTCGAGACCTTGATGCGAAGCTTGAGGATTCGACGATGTTTTTCTCCTCCTTATGTTTTTCAAAAGATGTCTTTGCCCCCTCAAAAACCCTTCATTAGCAAACTCCCATTTGTCTGGATCAACCTTCCTAAATCCCTGAACAATTTACATTCACAAGCATATAGAAACAAACCGAAATGCTTTATTTTTTATTTTTTATTTATTTATTAATTTTTTTTTTTGTTAATACTATAAAATGAATATACTTGAAATAGAAATATATATAAGATAACGAAAGAGTGAGAATGTCCTAACTTATTCTTAATATAGACTATGCCATTCTAGACAAATTCATAACTAAATCATAACACAAACTATCATTCGATATATTATATTAGTCGAGTTGACTCAGACAAATAATTGAAATTATATAGAAAAAATCTATTTATAGGGTACAAATTAATAACTTGAAAAGGAAATATTGTAGACTAATTACATAATAAAAAAAGATCATATACTAATTACGTAATCAAACTATCATCCATAATCATCACATAAACTCTGAAAAATATCACGAAAGTCATAATTAAATTATACCACAAATTACCTTCCACTCAAATAGAAATATGGAAGTTAAGGGAAGAGACATAATATAACACCAACATTAATCCATCTATTTTATATTTGTATGAGTCAAGTCAACTGATTAATTACTATCTATACAAATACTCAAAAAATAAAGAAGATATATAGAAAGACTTTGTTTATAAGGTTACAATTTACAAATAGCTCGAAAATGAAAACATTATACACTAATTACAAAATCAAACTATTAGTGAATATATAATCACATAAATTATGAAAAATATCACGAGATCACAAAATCTTTTCTTATTTTCGACATGGTCGAAAGCTTAGTTTAATCTGAGATCTATATAGAAAGGATGAAGAAAGCAAATCTTGATATGGCTGTGGAGATTACTCGAGAAATAATGAATAGTATGAAATGCAGATACTGAAGAATAGTGTAGACATTTCAGACTTTCCCTTTAAAGCCATTGAACAGACAAAAAATCTACAGTGTGAAATACATTAAACAACACCAACTTTCCATTTTCAAACAAAAAAATAAAGTATAGTAGTCCCACAAAAAATAAAAACAAGATTTAAAAATAACTAAATTCTAGTTCCTTCACGAACATGTATATATTTTAAATAAACCAAATCTAGGGCACCCCATTTCCACTACAATACTCAAAAATCATCGAAGTTAAATTTATGAAAATCCCAACTCATATTGGACAATACAATAAACAAGATTTTAACAAAGAGAAAACTTACATAAGTATTAAGCTGTCGGACGAAGCTTGAGAAATTATTATGTTTGAAGTACCTAGGAAGAAGATTCATGGCAAAGGCCTGTGGATCCAAAACAATGAAACTGTTGTTACCTCTACTCCAAGAAACGACATCGTCCGTGTTCGGATCATCGACAAGTTCATAAGTCTTTTTGAGGAAAGGCGGAGGGCCTGTTTCATGGAGCCCCTCCAATGGCTGAGGAAAACCCATTAATGGTTCACCAGAATGCAGTGAGCTCGATCCATGAAATTCTTCCTCGATGGATTGTAAAGGATTCATTTTTTCCTTTTCTTTTTTTGTTCGTGAATATAATTTCAAATATATAGAATAAAATGGGAAATACTACGAAAGTGGCATAGTTTTTCTGGACGAATAATGTGGTGTTGGAATCGGGGAATATATGTTTTTTTAGGTAAAAATCGAGTTACGGGGGAGAAAAAATATGCTGTTATGAACTGGTTGGGCGAGTGTCAAGTCTAGCAAATAGGTTATTGGAATATAAGGAGTTTATATATTATTCTTTATTACAAAAGTTGGAAATTTAAATGTTGAACCCCGCCCCGCCTTGCCTTGCCTTGCCTCTAGAGGTTAATTGCGGAATGTGCTTTAACAGGCCAGAGAACAAAAGTTGCATGTACACCGATACCCACAAAAAGTCTCAATTCATGTTTCAGGAATCGAATCCTCACACTGCGACTATCAGCAAGGCTGGGTATACCTCACTTTTGTCATTTGCATCACTGGGATATGTCTCGAGGTCTACAACAGTTGGAAACTTGAACAGGTGTTAGGTTGATGAAGCAAGCAAAGCACGAAAAGGTCCTCCGATTTTTTCAAGTACCCCCTAACTCAACCAGGGTTGGGATGGGCCGAGGAGAAGGGGAGGTTCCTTTCTCCTATTAATTTGGCAAGGACCAATTAATTCAGTCTGTGTTCCCGTTTTTAAATCCTCCCAACTCATCCACGTACCAAAAGTGGGGTGAGAGCCGAGAGAAGGTGGAAGAGAGCTTCATTACTTGTATTTAGCCCTCGTTTGTGGAAATGAAAATGGGTGAAATTGAAAAACAAAAAAAAAACAAAAAAAGGTTTTCAATTTATAGAAATTGTGTGGTTGAAAATAGGAGAGAGAGAAATGAAATGTAATGGAATGGAAATTAATTAGGACCAAATCGGAGGGGGGGGGGGCTTAGTTTGACATGACTGATTGATTCGGTATGTTATATATTCCATTTTTAAATAAAAAATGATACTTGTGTGTGTTTGATTGGCTTTATTTTTCATGAAAAATATTATTTTTTCACCAAAATTCCTACCTTTGAAGTGTTTGATTGACAATTTTTTTTATGGAAAACATTTTTTAACTATTGGTTACGTGATCATATTTTTCTCAAAAATAAGGAAAACATTTTTTTTGGGGGAGAAGTTGTTTTTATTTTTAGGTAATCTATTATCCCTCTCTCTCTCATCTATCATCCCTCTCTCTCATCTACCTACTAATGAAAAAATGACAAGTATAATATTTTTTAGATTAAAAACTAAATAAATCACACACATTTAATTAATAATTTTCATACAAATAAGTTATAGGTCATTCAATTGCCTAGAATTTATTTTCTTTCTATACAAATTTCATACTTGTAATCAAACGCGCCCGCATAGAGGAAATGCACAAAAAATTTTACAAGTGATAAGATGACATCAACTGACTGACTTTATTAACTATATTTTTTGCCCAAAGTTCAATATATGCCCTGTACATATAACATTGCTCTTTAAAAATACAATTAAACTACTTGTACAAAGTAGTTTAATAAAAATGGTTGACAAAGTATGTGTTCGCAAGAACAAGGCCAATGAATTTTGCTGCTTTCAAAAATTATTTTTGAATTGAATGGTCTTGATTTTGCCAACAATCACTTTGTCAACCTATTTTTGTAAACCTACTTTGTAGGCATAGCATCACTCTTAGAAATATCCTTAATTCACCTCTATACCAAACCAATTGGAGTGGAGTGAGGGGGATGGGGGTGTGGGGAAGAAAGTGAGTGAGTGTCCTTCTCTATTAAGTCTCTGTTTGATGCTCATTAAAAAGAAATTTTTTGAGGAAAATAAGTTTTGAAATAAATATTTTTGGGAGAATGTATGGTTAAAAATGTAAGAAAAATTTTGTATTTACATGAAAAATATTTTATTTTGAAAATGAATTTTAGAACAAACAAAAAAATTGAGAGAATAGTAGACAAATAGAGGCTAAATTCAACATTAGTTGATCTATTTAACTTATTATTTAGTGGTAGCAATTGCCTCAGTTATTAATTGGATTGACTTGTTTGACAATAAATTTGTGTTTGAAAAGGCTTTGTAAATTTTGTCCTTTAGATGACCATACTAGAATATAATATATTAATGGATATGAGAATTTCATGGACCACAAAATTTGAGACTTTTAGGAGATACAATTGATAAATCCCCTTTTAATAATGAACTTAAGCACTCGATCGGCTCCCCATTTTACCAAATTAAATCTAGTGAAATAGTATTTTTTTTTTTTAAATAAGTCGTTGAAAAATATGAAAAGTTTTCGATTTACGTGTAATATTATTTTATGAAAAATTATGTGATTGAATAGATGAGAGACAAAAATAAAATTTAATTTAATAAAGGCCATATGACAGCTAAAGACGTAGTATTTGCAGCAATGATTGTGTGTGGCTGTCTGCATGGAAATCTAAAGAAATTAGGACCACCCTACATGGAAAGGGTTATTTTTGTCAGATATTTTACAGCTACTCACATTGGTGAGGCCCGCGTTAATATATATATATATATATACACATGTGGGGCCCTCGCTACAGTGGCGGTCCCGGTATAAACCCTGTAGAAAAATCCAAGAAATTATATACAAAGTATCTGGGCTTAGGAAAAAGTTAAAAGAAATATCTAGACAACTAAATATTATAATATACCTTAAAATAATAGTTCCAATTTGAATGTTTTCACACTTTATCATAAACATAAAGGTCCACTCTCTTGATTGTTGTCATGGAACTAGATCATCTATGTAAATATTTTTATATGTACAAAACAAAATGCTTCTGTGACAAAGTTAGATGATATCTCTTCTGTAAACTAAGAGGACAGAATAAAAAAATAAAATATTAGTCCTAATATTCACAAACTTTTATAGGCCAAAGTAATGAAAAGATTAGTCCTAATATTCACAAACTTTTATAGGCCAAAGTAATGAAAAGGACTACGTGACAAGATAAAAGAAGTTTAAAATAAAAATAAAGTATTAGGAGAATTCTCCCCCAACAATGCATTACTCGTTGAGTATAAGGGCCATCGAAGTCAGAAGGAGGATGTGAAACCTAGATCGAGCATAAAACGGCCCGTGAAAAGAAGAGTGAGGGTAGTATTTACTCACTCACAACTGCATTTGAGTTGAAAGGTACATAGTAAGTCAATCGACGAAGGACATGGAAATGTACACACACATATATATATACCACTTGGCCCATTCTTTCAGAGACATGTAAGAAAACATTAAACTCTATCGTATTTATAAATTTGTGGACCTGCATGATTTTTAATAAATTCAAGTGTTTCTTGAGTACTTGATTGTCAAAGTTGAAGCTCTCTCCTACCCATTTACTATGGTTGAAGAGACTAGTGGAATTTAATTTGTTTGGCCAACTTCTCTCTTGCTCAATTACCTCAAGTGAACTTCAAATTCTTCGTAGGTTTAGCACATCTGATGTTGGTCAGTGGTGGGAAGTATTGAACAGTGTAAAAAAGGTAATTATATATAGTTAGCTTCCAAAAATGTTGGTGCAAATTAAACATGCATTTTAATGGATTGATACGATTGCGAATAAAATATATTTGTTTGTCATAGTGTTCATGTTGGGAAATTACTAATTTGCCATGTGGGCCTACATATGTAATTAATTATGTACAAATACTATCTTAAAGTTAAGTCTAAAATTAAAGTGGTCTAATAAAGAATAAAATAATTGAGTTTTGGGCATCTAAATAAGGGAAAATTACATAAAATCAGGTATTTAAACTTTCAAATTCATAATTGAGGGGTAACGAAACTTTATGCAAAAATCAGGTACCCACTACAAAACCTAAATTCCCCATCCCCATCTCTAATATCTCCTCCCGGTTTTCTCCTCTCTCAGCAGCAGGCGCCTCTCTCCTCTCTCAATAGTCGTGCCGCCACCGTGGAAGAGAATCTCCGGCACGACGGTGTTACCTTGAATCACGCCTCTCTATTTCGACCGATCGGACAATTTTTCCTATTTTGATCCATCCTTCCTACCCATCCCTCTCTATTTCGACAGATCGATTGGCACCTTGCAGTGCCGTCGCATGATGCAACACTCTTTTAGCGACATACGGTGAGGCAATGGTGAGGGGTGTGAGCGCCGCTTCACCGCTCACAACGGCGACGGCAAGGGGATTTATGATTTGTTGTCGTGAACTTTGATTATTCCAGAACCATAGCCATTTGTGATCTGCAGCCGCGATCGATGTGGTTGGTCTGTGATATGTTGAAGATGCGGTGTATTGTCTTGTGTGTTGGATATGGTCCTGGTGGCTATGATCGTTTTCGGCTGTGGCCGTGTTGGTGGTGGAGATGTTGGTTATGTGTTGTTGGTGTGTTTGGTGGTGGTGGTTGTGGTGGCTTCTGGTGGAGGTGGAGGTGTTCTTGTGGTTTCTGGCGACGATGGAGGTGTTCGTGTTGGCAGTAGTGATGTGGGTGGTGTTGGTGAGGTATGATTTAGGTATTTTTTTTGTGTTTGGTGCTTGCAGTCATGGTGGTTTCGGGCAACGGAGGTGGTTGGTGGTGGCTGCAGTTGTTCTAATTTTTGTTGGTATTTGATTTGATATGGTGGTGAGTTGGTGGTGATGACGACGATGATAATGGGTGAGGGTGGCGATTTTGTTGGTGCTGGTGCTGGTGCTGTGGTGGTGGTGGATGCGATGGTGGTGCCGGGTGAGGATGGATTGAGATTAGGTGTTGGATGTCTGTGTCCAACTATTTGGTCCCCTCTGTGACTGTGACTGTAAATTATGACATTAAAATTCGATCATTTATGAATAAAAAGTAATCTGTGACCATCAAATTTGAAAATATGTGACATGTGACCGCGATTTTGTTGGTGCTGGTGCTGGTGCTGGTGCTGGTGCTGTGGTGGTGGTGGATGCGATGGTGGTGCCGGGTGAGGATGGATTGAGATTAGGTGTTGGATGTCTGTGTCCAACTATTTGGTCCCCTCTGTGACTGTGACCGTAAATTATGACATTAAAATTCGATCATTTATGAATAAAAAGTAATCTGTGACCATCAAATTTGAAAATATGTGACATGTGACCTATAATTTTTTGAATTTGTGACCATTTGTAACCTATAATTTTTTGATCTGTGATCTCGAAATAATCTGTGACCATCAAATTTGAAAATATGTGACATGTAACCTATAATTTTTTGAATTTGTAACCATTTGTAACCTATAATTTTTTGATCTGTGATTTCAAAATAATCTGTGACATATCAAAATTTTGATTTATGATCTCGAAGAAATCCGTGACGAATTAATTTGATGATATGTGACCAATAAATAAATATGTGACTTATAATTGTGAATTTGTGACTATTAATCGTATAACTGTGACTTTATCATCATTATTTAATAAATATTTTTAATTAATCAGTTAAAACCTGATTTTTGCATTAATGAAACTTGTAATCTGAATTTTGCATTATGCATAGTTAAAACCTGATTTGTGAACTCTTCCCTCTAAATAAAGTGTGTGATGGATTATACTTGTAGAGACCAATTCCTTTAAAATCTTATTTTATGATGTATGAAATAAATAAATAAATAAATATATATATATATATATATATAGACACACACACACACAAATACAAGAGAAGGCATATTGAAGAGGAAGATAAAAAATCTACAATCAAGAACATGCAATTTATAATCAAGAAGATGGAATTCAAGAATCAAGAAGTAAAGTCAAGATCAAGAATCAAAAGAGTCAAGATTCAAGATCCAGAATCAACATCCAGTATTAAAAAATTCACAATGAATTAAGGTACATTCCACATTTTATAATTCTCTTGGTGATTTGATATCGAGAATCCTGGCAATTAAGTAATTTGATTTTCAATTTCTTAAGATTTAAAGTTTATATACTGAATTTTGGAATCTTTTAATTTGGACCATAAATATTATCAATAAATTTCAAAATTCAGAATTTTTCAAGAAAGAATTTTAGGGTTGAAAGTTATAATTTGGATTTTTCAATTTAAGATGTGAATTTTAACCCTAAAATTCAAAATTTTGAAATTTTTGGAAAATTTTCGAAAAAGGAATGAACAAGAACAGTCGGAGCACAGCGGCGCTTCATTTGGGCGTGCAGTTCCCGAGGGGCTGACCCCATTGTAGCACTATAGCGCTATAGCCCAGGTTTGCTCCGTATTCTTTTTTTTTTTTTTAAACAAAAGAGAGAAAAATAAAAATTAAAAGACCAAGGGGAAATCAATTTCAAATCTTAAAATTTAAAATTTCTTTCGGATTACTAATTTTCTAAAATAAATTAATTGAAGCAATATGTTACTAAAGTAACATCTCTTGCCTAAATTAATTTATTTGGAATATTAATGGAAAATCAATATTTGACCTTTATTTGCACACTTGTGATAATAAATATGTGGCAATTGTAAAGTTTTTCATTATGTGAACATTGAGTCGATCCAAAGATAGACTTAATATTTGACCGAATTTATTGTCTATATTTGATTACTACACAAAGTGTATCATTTACAAGTTGACATTGTTCGTCCAAAGATTAAATATTAATGTTGTACTTGATCTCCTGTGATGGAACGCATCATTATTTAAAATTATTGATTGTCCAACAAGGATTATTATGTGAACATGTTCTTTAGGTTTAAGTTCTCTATTATGTTAATCTAACTTCTACAATATCTGTCAACATCAATCTAATTCATATGCTTTAACCAAAGATTAAGAGCTAGAAAAAGAATGTTTGTATCGTTCTTGACGACGTGGATCTAGACCTTGCATTAAGGGCCGAACAATCCACATTAAGGATTTGAGTCCACCAATAAAATGGGACTTGAATAAGTGGGATTATTCAAATCGCATAAATTTTATGATCATGAAGCATCGAATTTCAACAACATTTAGAGGCATTGTGTCCGATAAGGTAATTACTGTCAAGGAATTTCATAAGAAAATTGAAAAACACTTTTTAAGAGGAGATAAGGCCGAAACTAGTACACTTTCGACGAACTTGATTTCATTAAAGTATAATGCTAAATAAAATATAAGGGAGCACATCATGTATATGTCTCATCTTGCTTCAAAATTAAAGACATTAAAGTTTGAGCTGTCTGATGACTTGCTCATGCGTTTAGTTTTGATTTCTCTTCGTAAACAATTTATTCAATTTAAAGTCAGTTATAGTTGTTGAAAGGGAAAGTTGACTCTTGATGAACTCATTTCATATTGTGTGCAGGAAAAAAGAAAGTCTAAAGTAAGAGAAAACCCGAAGTAGCCACTTGGCAAGTACCTCTAAGGACAAGTTAAAGAATAATGAAACTGTATCTAGTTCAGTTCAAAAGAAATAGCAAAAGCCTGAAAATGATAAATAATCTGGCTGTTACTTCTGTGAAATTCTGGGACATGTGAAGAGAGACTATACTAAATACCATGCTTGGAGTATAAAGGAAAGTACACTTCTCACTTTAGTTTGTTTTGAGGTTAATTTAGTTTCAATAACAAGACATGTTTGGTGGATAAATTCTTGTGTGACTTCTCATATAAGTGTGTCTATACGGGGTTGCTTGAACTGCCAAGCCAATTGATGCTAAAAGATTTATCTATGTGGAGCGATAGAAAATTAGTTCAAATTGAGACTATATGGTATTTTAGGTTATCATTAAAGATAGATTATTATTTGGATTTGAAAGAGACATTTGGATACCATCTTTTAGATGAAATTTGATTTCTATTTTTATATTGGACAAATTTGGTTACTCTTTTTCATTTGAAAATAGTTGGATAAGTCTTTTTCATAATTCAAATATTGTGTATATCAGTTATTTATCTAGTTATGATATCTATACTTGTTTAATTCCGTTGCATCTTATAAAGAAACATTGCATGTGAATTAATGTGGTATTAAACGTAAATTAATCAATAAGAATTTTGCATCGATATGTCACAAGCATTTAGGTTATGTCTCTCAAAAGAGAATGAAAAAGCTTGTGTTAGAAGGAATTATTGATCCTCTTATTTTTCAAATTAATTACATTAAGGGGAAACAAACAAATATAAAGAGATTAGGTATCAATAGAACTTCGGACATCTTAGAACTAATTTATACGGATATTTGTAGGTCACTCTCTTCGACTTCTTGAAATGGTCAATAGTCATTTATTACGTTCATAGACGATTTTCACATTACGGCTACCTGTATCTCATTAATATGAAATTCCAATTACTGGATATGTTCATGGCTTATAAGGCTAGGGTTGAAAATAAACTCAACAAAAGAATAAAACACTTTAGATCTGGTTATGGTAGTGAATAGTATGGCAGATATGACGAATCAGGAGAACAATGTCCGAAGCTTTTGCTAAAATTTCTAAAGGGATGTGGGAGAGTCCCTCAGTACACCATTTCAGGGTCCCCTAGTATGAATGGTACCACCGAAAAATGAAACAAAACACTTAAAGACGTGGTAAGGAGTATGCTTAGTAATTTTACATTTCCATAATCTATCTAGAAAGAAACACTAAAGACTGCAGCTTAAATTTTGCAAAGCAACTGTTAAGGGGTTATAAATTTTTTAAAGACCTCATATAGGTTAATTTTCAAAACGGGAAATGTTCAATTCCTTAACGATGTAGAGTTTGCAGGGAAAATAACGTTTTAAAGATAATGACTGTCTTTGAAGAAGACTGTATATATTACTTCTGTTGCAATTAACAATGATCAAGACCGGGAATAAATATGCTTTAGATATTGTTCAAGAAGCAATTTTGGATGAAGATAATATTATGAAATTTCCTATACACAATCAAGAGATTGTTCCAAAAAAATTAAACTTAACAACTTCAAAAACAAATGCCATTAAGGAAATTCACTAGAAAAAGAAGAAAGACAATTTCAAACAACTTTGTAGCCTTTCTCTAAGAAAATAAGAATGGCATTAGATTGATGAAAGAAGCTCTGATCAATCAACTTTCATTAAGCTATGCAAAGGGGTAATTCTCAATAGCGGATTAATGATATGAATAAAAAGATAAAGTCCATGAAAGACAATGACATTTGGGAACTCATCTTATTGTTTGAAGGTACGAAGTCCATTGGTTGTAAATGAATATTTAAAGTTAAGAGGGACTCGAAGGTGACGTGAAGAAATGTAAGGCTCGTCTTGTAACAAATGACTTTATTCAAAAATGAATGCATTAACATTAAAGAAATGAAAAAAAAAATCTTGGTGATGCGTCTTTTGTATTACGGATGTAGATATACTAGGATCATTCTTGGGGTATTTTTGGATTATCGCAAAAGAGTTATATTGACAAAGTTCTTAGAGGATTTGGGATACAGATATGTAAACAAAGTGATACCCATATTGCTAAGGAAGACAAGTTTAGTCTCAATCAATATCCTAAGGATAAATTTAAATAAAAGGAAATATAGAAAATTTCCTTTTAAAAGGAAATACAAATCTAAATTTGTACACATCCAGATGTAGCATTCATTGTTGAAAGGCTGTGCAAATATTTAAGTAACTTTAGGATGGATATTTGGAAAGCAGCCAATGTTATTCGATATCTATAGAGAACTAAGGATTATAAAATCATATATAGAAAATCAGACCAATTGGAGATAACTGGATGTTCTGATTCTGATCATGAAATATGACTATGGAATTATGTCACTGTGTTGCACATTTTGGCTGGAATTGAAAGGCCACTTAAATTATTATGTTATAATAGTAATCTTGTATTCCAATAGGAGCTTAGTGATGTCAAAGTTTATAGACATTAAGTTTCTAGTTGTTAAATAAAAAAATCAGAATAGTCAGATTCACAAACTCCACAATTATGGTTCCATTTACTAAATGGTTGCCACTCAAAGTCTTACATGAGCATAATGTTCACACGAGTGTTGCATCTTTTGATGATAAGCCAGTTTAGTGGGAGTTTGTGTTCAAATATCATCTATTTTGGACATTTTTTATCCATGGATATTTGATTTAATTCAGAAATAAAATATTCAATTAAATTTCACTTCAATTAAATTTTTGGTTTGATTTCATTAAAGAATAAGGTAGGACCAATTACAAATGGGCATGTTTAGATCATATTGCATATAATTTTCATCCTACACATCCACACTTGATCTATGTCATTTAAGTGTTTCGATATACATGACCATTGAGGATTTAGTTATGATAATTGTAACGAAAACTGTTTGATACTATATTGACATAATTAATGGACGAGGTTGTTCAGAAATGCTTTTAGTTATGATAACAAATGTTTTAAGCTCATAAGGTTATACAAATTCATAAAGTAACATATGTGGCCCAAGTGGGATATTGTTGGGAAATTATTAATTTGCTATGTGGGTATACATATGTAATTAATTATGTATCAATGTTATCTTAAAATTAAATTCAAAATTAAAGTGATATAATAAAGAATTAAATAATTAGATTCAAGCATTTAAATAAAGTGTGTGTCGAATTATATGTGTAGAGATCAAATTCCTTTAGAATTGTATTTTATGATGAGGCGAAATACATATTAAAACTATATATAGGGCTATGATCCTCAATTCATATTCGACTTCTCATTCTTTATTTCATCACATCAACACGAGAATACAAAAGAAAGCATATTGAAGATGAAGACAAAAAATCTACAATCAAGAATAGAAAATCTACAATCAAAAATCAAGAATAAGGAATTCAAGAATCAAAATTATGGATCAAGAAGCAAAATCAAAATCAAGAATAAAAAAGGGTTAATATTCAAGATTCAAGATCAGGAATTAAGATCTAGTATTAAAAAACATTTCTAGTGAATTAAGATATGTTTCACACTTTACAATTCTCTCGGTGATTTGACAAGGAGAATTTTGGCAATTAAGTAATTAGGTTTACAATTTCTTAAGATTTAAGGTTTCATAAAATTCTAACAGTTCATTGATCTCAAAATCTAATCATACACCCGCTCGACAAACTGTTGCCATACTCTTTATGAGTGTCTTGGAGTTGTATTTATCACTCTGTTTAGTCCATTATCGCTATTAGGTTTTGAAATACGAAATGAGGAAATTACAAAATTCCAGGCATTTCAAAATCACAGTATAAAATCAAGTGAGTTTTTTTATTCACAATTCAAGTATTAATTTAACTATTAATATTAATATAAAATATATCAACTCTATCTCATCCTAATCCAATTACAAATCCTAAAATTCAAATTCATTTTTCTCCATTTCTCTTTTCTCATTCTCTCCACTTAATCCACAACTCTGGTGCTACTGCCCACTCCTGGAGACCACCGCTCACTATCGGAGACCACCATCGCAGCTCGACGATGAGTGCCATTGAGCAAAGCAGCCGATGAAGACTGCTTAATCTCACTAGTTGGTTCGCGTAGTGAGATGACGATGACTATCGCCATAGTAGGAGAGGTTATGGAGGTGGCCGCTTTGCTCGAGGTCCATGTCGACATTGGGGAGGACCAGGTCGAGGTGGTTTTGGAGGAGGTGGAGGTGGGGGTGGTCTTGGTGGAGGTGCAAGAGGCCATGGTGGAGGATTTAGGGCTGGTGGAGGAGGTCTTGGTGGAGTCCATAGAGGTAGAGGATTTGATGGTCGTGGAGGATGATGATAGGGGGTGGTGGATGATTTGGTAGGGGTGGAGGAGTTGGAGGAGGTGCTGGTGGATGGGCAAGAAGAGGTGGTCAATTTGGTGGTGGTATTGGGGGGTAGTTCTTCTGGTCATGGTGGAGGATTTGGAGCAGGTGATGGCGGTCGATAGTGGTGCTGACGGTTGGTGATGGTGGTGGCGATGGTAGTTGTGTCCTGTGCTGACAACGATCGCAGGGTGAGGGTGGTCACAAGGGGCAGTGGTAGTGTTGGTGGCGTGGTGTGTGACATAGTATCTAATGGATGTGACCAATTATTTGATTATATGTGATCAAGTATTAAATCGTGACCTTAAAATTTGATAGCTTGTGATTGAAATATAATTTGTGACCAATAGATTTGAAAATCTGAGATCGATAGATAAACTGTGCCCTATAATTTTTTTTGTTTTTGTGACATCGAAATAAATTGTGAACTATAAAATTTTTAATTTATGACCTCAAAATAATCTGTAACTAATTAATTTGATGATATGTGACCAATAAATAAATTGTAACATATGATTGTGTATCTGTAATCATGAATTCTATAACTATGATTTTATTATATTTAATTAATAAATATTTTTAATTAATTAAATATATACCTGAATTTTAAATTTTCAAACTATTTACCTTACTTTTGAATTAGTGTAAATAATAAACGTGGAATGAATTTTTCCCATACGAAATTATCAGTTCCTTAATAAGTAGTCTGACATGAACCGTTTTAGACGAAATAAGGGCCTGGCTTGGCTTATTAGCGACTCGCCAATTCGAAGTCGAGATCTAACAAGGTATCAAGCAGTTGCTTGATGGACGTTTATAGTCGGGCTTAGTGTGTTCTCTCTAGTTAGTCGGATTAGAAGCCTCGAAAGGGAAACACTTGCCAGGTGGGTATATATCTGGCTTGATCTTAGCAATTGATTTGATCTAATTAATTAGTGATTAAACCGTGAAAGCCATTCATCCACGTTGCTCAGATCAATTCATAACACGTTTCCATTCCTAATTGAATGATCAGAATTAAAAACATAAAAGTAATAATCCGGGAAATGATTAAGATTTTGAAGTCAAATTTTAATTAAAATAACTCCAACAAGAACAAACCCTATTAATATGTCAACCAACCATAAGAAATCATTAAACCAACCAACACAAACTTTATTTTATTTTACAGAAAAGAGTTGTATTCATTTATCCGTTCCATCCCACATAACATGCTTAAAAGAAACCTAAATGATGGAGTGAACATCAATAAAAGTGACGAACACGAATTGTGAATTGCTAATTCATCTTGCATACAGATTTAAATAAAAAATTGATGAAAATCTCCAACATTTTATTATATATTCAAATTCAGTCTGAATAAAAAAAACTATCATCTTGAATGATATAACTCTCTAAATAATTAAAAACATTATTTAAATAAACTAGGGGAAAAAAAAAGAAAAATATTGAAGCCCTCCCACGTACATTTAAGAGCTTCGGCTGTGTTCATGCTTGATGGAGTCAAACACATACGTTAAAAATCTTCTTATTCTTTTCTTATAATATTATTGATTTTAAAAGTTACTTTCTAACTTCTGTTTAATCTCGATAAATTTTTTGGTTAGTATTCATTTTTTTGTTTTTTATTTATTTATTTAATGACGAAATTTCCTTTGGTAGATTAAGTTTGTTAAACTGTGTATTTTGATTTCTTTATTTTTTTTAAGTAAAGAAAAATAAGTTTAGAATTTATAAATTTTAAAAAAATTAAATCGAAAACCTTCGATGATTACCAAATATATGAGCCGACTCTGACCCTAAATTCTATGTCCTAAACTCAAAGCCATAAAACAAAGAGAGTTCATAAATAATGTTTTCCTTAAAATGAAAAAATAAGAGAAAAATCGTCATATTCTGCTTCAACTTGATACACTGTTTACGCTTAAAAGACAAATTACGGGAAAAAAATCTTTATATTTTGCTTTAACTTGATACACTGTTTACGCGTCACAACTCAATTAAAAGATAGGATTAAACTAATAAGCACTAACTGATTGTTCAATGGAGCTTCTGGATGGCTGTAGAATCCATTAAAAAATTCATTCAAAAGTTAAAGCATTGTTCAGAGATTTGCTAACTTTATTGTAGGATTTAAAATAATTTGTTTTTCTACTTTCCTTGCGTGTTTTTATTAGAAATCCACTTGGCGTATATGGATGCCTTCACAAGCATTTTACAGGGCACACACGGTGGGAGGATTAATTTTTTGTCATTTTTTATTCAGGTGAGGTCCATCCTTTGTAAGTTATCTGACAGGATTCCGTGAACAGGATTCCGTGAACCCGACTTCTGTACATGAGAAAAAATTCATTTGATTACCACAAAAATATTTATTGATTGCTTGTCCGACAGTGGCGGATCCAGAAAAAAATTCAACATGGGCTAATACGTATAAAAAAAAATATTACACATAAAAAATATATATATATATATATTTTACTTAAAAAAATTTTAATGTACATTTGGGCCGAAGGGATGGGTTGTAGCACGGCCCAGCCCGTCCTTGGATCTGCCCATGTTGTCCGATGACGTCTTAAATAAAAGTGAGGAAATAATATGAGGGATAAAGACACGAGTGCTGTCTTGAGTTTCAAAAGCCTGCAAAACCATGGCAGAGTCTTGTTTGTAGATGATCTTATTTGATTCGTTAGGAATTACAAAATTTTTGGAAGTTGCTTATTTTTACTTTCTGTTAAAAAAATTGAAAAAAGAAATTGCTAATTAAGTAGTCCAAACCGAATGAATATTGAAATTTATTTAATCGGCGTATTTCTTTTATTCCTCTAGTCGATCAAATAAAGAATTGCTTAAAACGTCCTAAATTAATTCTCGCTCAATGCATAACTTTTTAACACCTTATAATGGAAAAATCAAGTTAAATTAAAATTTAATTCATACGGGATTTTATTTTTTTTATCTCGAATTTTATATGATATTATAAAAAATAATAATTTAAGTCTTATTTTAATAAATTTGGGTGAGACACAAGGTTGGCCTTGAGGGTACACAGATAATGCGACCATGCATGCCCTCATAATTATAGGGACACCATATTATTTTGTTAATTTAATGTCGCTTTAGAAGAGAGAACCCCCCCCCCCCCCCCTTTTTTTTTGTAAATTAAAGAGACATAGAATTATAAATATTGATATATTTTTTTAAATATGACATGTTATAGAGAAATAAAAAAATTATTTTTTTTTTCCCAATTAATGTTTCTCTCTTTTTTTTCTTGAATAGTTTCTATTAACTAGGTAAATTATTCCACTTCTCATCCCAATGTGAAAATTTATTATAAAAAATTAGCCATTAAATTTTAAACCCCAACCCATTATTTTACATTTTTTCCTTAAGTATTTTCTTAATTAAATGAAAGAAGGGCACTATTTCTATTCTATATAAATCAAGTGATTTTATGTAGTATTTGTTGGTCCCATCCCGTGGAACATTTGTTTGATTCGTTTAAAAATAACAAAAATTCAAAGAACAAGAACACAGAAGAATTTTTCCCTCATAAAGGGTTCGGATGTTCAGTCATGAAAACTTACTCACCCATTAAGCATCGACTAAGCGATTTGGCTCTAGATCCACTAATATCCCCAAGAAATCTTACAAATGTATGAAGAAATTACTGATTTCTTCAAGTTCTCTCTAGCCTCTACTTTTACAAATTTGATAACCAAAATCTCACACACAGATCTTACTAAACAGCCATCAATACTCAACAATATAGAGATTACATCACGAAAATGAAAATTATCAATTTCAGAGAAATCTTAGTTCACACACAGACAGAACATTCGAGAGAAAGAAAAGAATAAATCGTCTCTAAAAAATGGAACGTCCAAGAATATAAATGCCCTACTAAACGACACAGATCAGAGGGTTGAAGTGAGCCACGTGTACGTCAAATAACAGCCCTTAAGGGAGGCAAAAGTCATGTTAACAAAAAGTTGATTAATCAATTGGGCCAGGTAAAAAATCAATTTAATAGGCCCAACCATTTTAGGAAATAATGATGCAGCCCAAAACATAACAGTTTTATTTGTGTTTAGAATCGATGTAAGTTATAATAAGGCCCTATTTCAGCCCCATTTTTATCTCATTAAAATGAAAAATATGACCGTTATCCATCACATTAATTCACTATATTTGACTTCTTATCTCTTGTATGGGGTCCATAATGACTATATTTTTCATTCTCAATTTTTCAATAATGTGGCTTAAACGGAGGCTAAATTTCCTGCCTCCATTATCCAACGAAATCAAGGCGCACTTTGATCCATAAAAGAAAGGATTTAAACTGAGCTTCTGCAGTTGATATTCAGTTTTTTGGTGGATTATCTAACGTATTCCAGTATGAACCCTTTTTCTGAGCCAAGTTGGTGCCATAAACGTCTTCTTAGGCTTTAAATGACCTGTGAACTGAACCTTTTTCCTGAGCGAGCAGATGAGAGTCCATTGCAATATTTCAGAGACGATGTGTTACTCTCCTAAATATCTGACATTTTCCTGTTTTATATAGTATGAATTTATTCATCTTGTTTTTGTCTTTCAAGATTTTTTCTAATTTTAGCCCTCTTTACTTTTTTTAACACCTAAACTACCGAATTTGGATCGTGGGGGGTATTTCATTACATTTGGGCTATCTAGCAGCAAAATGAAAGACTACGAGTTATTTCACAAAATAGGCAAACGTTGGGGGTATTGTGTCAATTACCCTTAATTCAATAATATAATTGCTTCTTTGAGATAGATTAATAATTTAATAAAAGGTTAAGATTAAAATAAACAATTAATTTGTATTGCGCATTTCTTGGAAGCGACAATTTTCATCAAAATTTAATAAATATTTTTCGAAAAGCTTTGTCAAAACAACACCTAAATGAGTTCCAAAAATAATCAACTTTGATGTGTTTTTTATATGTATCGTCATCATAATCGAATTGGATCTTTGAACTAGACTTTTACCTTAATTTTCGTACGAATCTAGTTTGACCATCACAATACAATGATCAACCCCACTCGAAGAAATAGGTATTTGTTGGCGATCAAAATATCCAATAGGAATTTGGGAAAAAAAAAAACTTAATGTGTTTTTAACAAGTCAAATACGAGTATATTTTTCACTCTGTTTAGTTTATAAGGAATTTAGTATTAATTACTTTGAGGTTCTCAAGTAGGTGTGGACATTTGGACCTTGAAACCCAACAAATGATCTGAACCCATTTTTGGGGCAAAAAATGGGTTTGGTAACAGGTCAAAATTTCGAGTAGATATCGATTGAAGGTTTACAAACTCCAAACCAACCAAACCGCAAATTTTAATTTTAAACTAAATAAATTATATTTTTTTGCAAATCTTAAATACTCCCTCTCTCTCATTTCACAACCTTTTGTGCTCTCCGGTCGACTTTATCCTTCCCTTTCATTTCGACTCTTTCTCCCAATATACATAACATCAATTGTGATTATGATCTCTTCGTTTCTCAATTGATCAAAATCATCCTCATGTGGCTCTGGAAGCCATAATTAGGGGTGTAAGGGATCTGATTTTACCGATTTTTGACAAATTTTCAAACCAAATCGTTTAAAATGATTTGAGAAAAATCCAAACTTATACCGAACCATTTTGAATGGTTTGAAAAAAACTCAAACCTAAACTTAACGGTTTGGTCCGATTTTTAACCGCCGATTTCGCCATATATTTTTTTGACCGTCTACTTTTATGTCATTAATTCATTGAATTTAATATATATTTATATCTCACTAGTAATAAATCTAAAACAAATTAAGCCCCTATTTGAACCAAATTTTTGGGACAAAAAAATGAAAATTTGGATAATTATTCCACAAGTCCAGCCGCCTTTGTTGACCTGCTATTTCATGTGTGGGTTCCAACCTCCTCTCCAATAGTCAATTTTCTCATTATGATGATATGAAAAATATGGCTCAAATAGAGGCTAAATATATCTACTATAAATTTAAATATTAACTAAATCAAAATGAAATCACAATAAACTAAAACATAGTTTTTTTTTTCATTTTTGTTCACCTTTTTTAGGTTAATGACGATACAATAACGTTACAACACAAGTCTACTAAACTAGATATAATGTCCAAAAAATATAATGATATCCAACAAGATCTCTTGATCATCATATGTGAAAAAAAGATATTGATTAAACAAAGAGAATAACCAACTACAATAATAAAACAATTGTTTATAATATCTAAACATAACAATTACACAAGTTTGCGTTTGTATGATGTTACGAAACACATTTATTTCAAATTCTTATCTTAGTTTGCTCCAAAAAATTATTGATCTGAAACTTTATTTGTAGCAAATATTATCACCGAAGGTCTAGGATCTCTTTGTCTCCGATTTGGTATAATGGATTTCAATTCGACTTTGAAGAGGCATAAAAATCTGAAAAAGAAGTGTGTGGTGCCGGTGGCTTAAAACTGTGTTGGGTGTCGACTAGAGTTCATCTAAATTTTGAAAAGGAAAAAGGCTTTTGATAGATTATGTTAGTCTTAAAATTAAATATATATTAGGATTATTGGATCATAATAATAATAATAATAATAATAATATATTTGTATTAGAAAATTAGGAATTGACAAAAATACCCACAAATGACAAAAC
>NW_019266402.1:158307-182256 GCF_002742605.1 Olea europaea var. sylvestris
ATTTTTAAAAGAATGGAGCTCAAAAGACTGAATATGTTTATTTTATAATCTTGCAAATCAAAGTGATAGAATAATTCTCTATCTATGATCCCGTTTGGTACTATTTTTTTTAAATGTATTTTTATGTCTCTTTTTTTCAATCATACATTCTTAATTCAATAATATTCAAATAAATCAAAAAAATTTCTTTATTTTTTAATCACACATTTTCCATCAATTTACTATTTAAAAATATATTTTTATATAAAAATATTTCCCAAACATCCTCTCAATTTCTCGCTCTCTCTCTCTCTCTCTCTCTTCCTCCTTCTCTTATAGATTTACAGGGAAAGGTTGAACCCCAACCTTTACAATATTTATACAGGGATAGGTGCCTCTTAGTACTACAATTCACTCACCAGTCTCGCCTTCACCCACGACATTGTTTATCGTTTAGCATATCTATTATATATATCATACAAAAACAGACGGATCGTGTCAAGGCAACTGCTAGTTTGTGCACCACCGTACACGGCGATGGGAGTTTTGCGCCACCGCCACCAATGTACTATCTCTTTTGCTACAATAGCTTTTCTTCTACTTACTTCAGCTTCAGCTTTTGGCATCAACCCTACTCGTCAATTCAGTAAGTAGATTCAAATCTCTGTTACATGTAATTAACTAAGCCCTTTTACTGTGTTAATATATTTCTTTTTTTTTTCTTGGTTTTGGAGGGAGGAAGATCAAACAGGAGGTGGTGGAGCGAGTTCTCCCCCGGCGGCGACTCGGTGGCCCAGGATCATCGCCACCTACCTGTAGATCCAAGTGTGGAAAGTGTTTACCATGTAAACCAGTTCACGTTCCAATTCACCCAGGAGTCAGTATGCCATTAGAGTATTATCCAGAAGCTTGGCGTTGCAAGTGTGGCAACAAGCTCTTCATGCCTTAGCACCCCAAATACAGTGTAGTACATTGTTAGATAGCGAATTGTTCAGTTTTTAGACAGACTTTCACTGTTTAACTGATATGGTATGAATTTTCTTAAAATTTACAATTGGGAATATGGGAATGCAATTTTTTTAGGGTAGACTCTCGAGAGGGATTCCTGTATTAATTCTAGGTCAAAATATATTTTTCTCCCTCCTCCCTATTTTCTATTTTCTTTGGCAGAATTTACCATTTGCATTAGTGCAGGTGATATATAGGGATACAACATAAATAATAGTCGCAAAGAAACAAGTTCTTTTGTTATACACAACATTTCTGTACGTTTTATCCAACCTTGTATTTCGAAATGCCTACTCCCATAAATGAGGGGCCCTACGCTACCAGGGCTGACTTTATCGGGCTTCTACAGGCTATGACTCGGTGGGTCAGCCATTTTTGTTACAATTTTTTAATATAAGAGGTTCAGGCATGAGATCCACCTCATTGTGAGGAACCTGTAAAAGATCTGGTAAATTGACCCTAGTAGATCAGCATTTTCCTTGTATATTACGGGTTAGTTGGATAGAATGTCGTACTTGTGAACAGAAAAAAAGAATTCAACTTTCTGATCAGACGGTGTTAAATATTGTAGTCATTCAGTTTTTATACTAAATGCAAAAAAAAAAAAAAGAAAAAAAAAAGTCAAAAAATTTATGGTTAAAATGTGGATCGATGCAACCTCCTTTGTGACGATGCATCCTTGCCAAGTTTCTTCGGGAATAGTGATGCTATGTGACAAAACATGAGTTGACAAGATTTATATCATTCATATCGAAATTAAATTTTGAAATCAAAACAAATCAACGGCCTAAATCTTGTCAATACTTATTTTGTCAATAAATTTTGTCCACCTACTTTGTTTAAATAGATTAATTGCTCGAGAAAGTTGCGACGGTTCCATATAACATTTTTAAATGTGCTTGTTAAGATTTTCGTCCGTGAAAATTTATGGCTCCACCGCTGCTATTATACAATATTGACTGGGGCCATTCTTCAGCAAACATAAGTCAGTATGCCCATTTCCAGGCCACACATAAAAAATCCTTTTTTCTCGAATATTTGAATTTGGAAAATGGTAAGCTTTATAAAAGCAATAAAGAGAAATTATATGAAGTGATGTGTGATTTGACATTGTTGTTAGCTTTACCAGTGACTTAATTATTTGGATTTATATTTTAATTTTTAATTTATTTTTTTTATAAAAAGATAAAAGTTCAAGGTTGAAGCCCATTGGGCTATTTCTTATTCTTTGTTTTCTTAATTAAAGCCCAATAGTCATAACGTACCAAATAGGGAAGGGAAATCGAAAAGAAGCGACAATCTTCTCCGGCGGTTATTTGTGACTTCCAGCAGCTGTCCGGGCTACTTGACGATCTGAATCCGGAAACAGTTTATAAACTCTTATTTTATTTTATATTCCTTTCAGGTGTGTCTTTCATTTTTCCTTTTTATCTCTTGTTGTACAGTGTCTGATTTTTGTTCTACCCAATCCATTTTTTTGAGTATTGGGCTTTCCAATTGACCCAGCCCAAGAGAAAATTTAGAAGTGGACCTAACCTTTCATCCCCTCTCTCTCGCTCGACGCGACTACGGCTATCTGCGACTCTCAGCTCCCAAAGTCTCTGCCTGCTAGCCTGTCGTACGGTACCAACACTCAGGTCTCAGGGTCAGGGCACCATCGTCCATCGGCAGAAGAAGAAGGTATTGTGAGTGCTGAATGATTTCTTAGAACTTGCGTCTGATTCCTTTTTTTTTTTTTTTTCCTTCCTTTACGAAATCTGTAATAAGTTTCCTTCTTGTTTTGGGCATTTGTTGGTCATAAAAGAAGTGCATTTGATTGAAATAAAAATTTGATGAATTCATTAACTACTCTAGAAAAGCTAATATAAAGGGAGAAGTTGAAATGGGTTGCGATGAGATGTGGGGTAGAGGAAGACAAGGCTAATACGAATAAAATTCAGATTGCAGCAAAGAAGAGGTTTTTTGAACGCAAAATTTTATGTACCGGCCCTTTCAAATATTTTCACCTAAAATCCTATTATTTCATATTCAAACTATTGATCACAATTCCTCGATAGCGGGATCTTGTTTGTGGCCATATACGGTTAAAATCTCAGTTGAATCACTAGCAATTCCGTTTTTAACCATGGAGAATCTAGACCATTATCTTCTTGTCTTACCTATAGTTTTTGAAGGTCTGTTCTAATTTTAGTGGAAAAGGCTCAGGAAATGATAGTTTTGCATTCTAATATATGTTTTTGTCTCTGCATTTTGTTTGACTGCAGCTTATGAATCTTTAAACCAATTTGCATGATATCTTTCAATTTTATTTTATTATGATGTTCTACATTTCATTCAGCTGATCTGAACTTTTATTTCATTGCATTTTGAATTTGAGGTGCTTTGGTGGCAGACTGATAAGTAATGTGGTTTATTTTGACGGTTGGAAATGGAGATAAAGAGGTGGAACTCATGGGATTTATTTGAATTTTTTAATCTAAAAGTTGAGAAAAAGGTACAAACTTTATATGAAACAATGTTTCCTCACATATAATGTAATACACAGTTTTCGGTAAATTAATTGATGTTTTAATCTCAACCCCTGGGAAAACATGATTTAGAGACTGCTTACCCTTAGCTCTAGTGCGCTTAATAACTATTTTTATCTCCATCTCCCTATGGTTTCAACATATAATTATCTCCTCAAGGACAATGCTTTCTAAACAAGTGCACCTAGGGTCAGGAAATTTTATATATTAATGAAGGACTATGAAAATATAATCAAATTATTATGGTTTAACATTGCTATGTGGCATGTTGATAATCATACTTTTCATGATGAAAATTACCGTTTCACGGTTTACTTATTTTTCACACTTGTGTTTTTATCTTTTGTGCTTCTTTTTGTTTGATTGTAAACTAATAACCTTGTTTGGTGATGTCAATATTAGGGAAAACTTGTTAATGGTTTGTGTTATTTGTTTTGGTTTTTGCAAAAGACTTCTAATTCTTGAATGTTATGTCACCTAAATTTATTTTACGTAAGTTTTACATTAAAATATTGATTAGCTCTTTACAAAGTATTCCTATCATCCTTGATTGGCTTTCTCTTGATTTTAATTTTTACTTGCATTTCATGTGATTATAAGCTGAATGTCATCAGATTTGATCATAAATTAAGAGTGGCAATTTATGTGGTTGAGGCATACATTTTGGTTTGCTTTAAATGTTCCAGTTCATTAAAATAGGTTAAAAGTTGATAGGTGGATTAGAATTAACATAGTTTGATACTTTTTTAAGGGAATTGGTTCACTAGATCTTTCACTACATGTAGTGATGGTTTTTTACACAGTTTGATAAGAATTGTTTTGCTGTCCATGTGAAAATTTTATGTGTAGGTTTTTGACATGGTTTATTATTATATATTGATGATAGTTAAGCATGATTTCTCTATTGTTTATCTTAGCCCCCGTTTGGCCCCCATTTTTCCAAATTAAAATGAGTGGAATAGTAATTTTTTGGAGAATGGGTGGTTGAAAATGAAGGAAAAGTTTTCGATTTACGTGAAATATTATTTTATGGAAGATTATGTGATTGAAAATAAGAAAGAAAAAAATGAAATTTAATTCAATGGGGGCTTAAAGTCCTGCCTTGATTAAAGTCTGCCCACACCGCACAATATTCCTAGCTCTGCCCCGTAAAATTGTAGAAGGTGTCGCTTGAAGACCAGAGCTATTAACATTGGCCCACTGTTCGCCTCTACAATTTTGAGACAAGAATTTTCAAGTTGATGTGATGATATCTTTTTCATAGACATGGTCAAAGCCTTATTAGTTCTAATTGTGTTTCGTATTCTCATTGTTCTTAATAATATATGGTTTGTGAATCCATCATTAGAGTTCTTGTTGATAAACTTTCGGTGCATATAATTTTGTATTTTCTCAATTTAATTTGTTGGAAAAGAATTGTATGGGAAACAGAATTTTCAGTTTCCATTTTTGTTTGGTAGATTATGGTGTATTTTACAATTATTGCGTAATTACTTGCCATGTTTATTTTATGGGATATGAGGAATGTACCTTGTATAATGGAGGACTCTTAAAATTTGCAGGTAATTTACACCAACATCCTTGCCTGTGACCATTCAAACTACTTTTATGTAAATTTAAATATCAACTGTATCGACCAGCCCACGGCAATGAAGATGTATGTTATCTCACACAATGCAGATTCCAATCTTTTTAGCACTTTTGTTGATGATTGCTGCCTTATGATGCCTAAATGACTCACTGAATTTGTATGCCTCTTGCTGATGGGTATTCTGCAGACTCCAATCGAATGCTGGTGTACTTACTAATTGTGAAGTGCTTGAGCTTTTAAGATCCAGAGGGGCAGGGAAAGATCCTACACGTGCTATAGCTGCCGTGGCACCATCTGAATTCAAGGTTGGAGCTTTTCATTCTTGATTTACATCTCCTCATCAAGTAAAGTAGAGAGTTTTATTCAGGGCTAATACGTTTTAGTTTGGTGCAGGTTTATGATTATTTAGAGCAAACTGTTGCATCCAAGCAAACAATAGAAATCATCCATAAGTTTGTGGAAGATTGTAAGAAGTACGACCTCACTAATGGTGAGATGCTTAATATTGTCAACATTAGGCCTTCATCTGCAGTTGAGATAGACCCGGTAATTGCTGTCAAACTATTAATATTATGCTCTTACTTGGATAAATGTTGTGAATTCATTATTGAGATGTTAGTGTTAGATTTTATCTTCATTCAAGATCATTGAACATTTCGAATTTAAGAACTCTCAAGATGCTGATTAAACGCACTTTAAGAGTGCACAGTGTAGATGTTGCATGTTGTATGTTAGAAATAGAATGATCTCTTTAGCGACCATCTGGCTATCAACATTTATATTAATCAAAAGGAAATGTGGTAAAGGTATGATGGGAGTAATATCTAAGTTCTATGCAGGCTGCTAGATTTGTTATGATGCCAAGAAATAACAATGAATTTAGCAGAGCTTTGAGAGGCTATACACTTTCATTTTGCCGTTTACATTCCATTTGGATCTTTTGCAAATCTCAAATAGGAAGTGGGGAAATGTCAATTCAAGAGTCTTGAACTATATATCGATTGGGAAAATCTTCATCTATTATGCCTCAGATCTGCTTGCAAGTGCAAGCCGTCCCCTTCTCACTTGCAAATTTATTTGTATATGTATTTTCTATTGTTTGGTCCTATACTTGCAGATCATACAAGATTGGAACTCAATTGCAAATTCATTTGTAATTTTTTTTTTTTCTATATTTTGGTTACTTGCAGATCATACAAGATTGTGACTCCCGCATGGGAGATAGAATCGACGAGTTTCTAGAGTCTGTGGTGCAGGTTTTGCCTCCACATCCATCACAGTTGGAGTTTGATGAGGACAATGGCGAGGACAAAGAAGCTCCTGGTGATCAACAAATGGAGGATGAGCCCCAAAACAAGCTGACATGTTGAATATAAAGTCAGCTCATAGTTTCAATATAAAACCATTTTTTGGCTTTAATTTCAGTTTTGCTTGATTCTCAGAATTCTTGTTTGTTTGATGAAAACTTCTAATACGAACATGTAGATGACATCTACATGTGTACGAGTGTAAAATTTTCTAGTGTTAAATGGTTGGACAACAGTCCCAACACGTTCTTTGATTCGAGATACAATGGTTTAATATAACTAACATAGTTTTGCAAGATTTCTTTATGCTTTTGTGCCAACATTTAGTATTTACTGTTTATAGCCTTGAATGATGAAGAATCATGATTCTGAAGACGGGGGAGTATTTCATCCGTGCAATGTATTGCAAAAAATTTTACTGTAACACAACATATCAATGAGCTGCCAGAAATGCCCAGAGCTCTAAGTGACTAGGAGAGATTTTTGTCATGGATTTATCTACTTGTACGTTATGGCATCATAATGTACCTCCCTAGGAGGGGTGCCGGGTGCCATAATGTACAGCTGGCATCTCCCTATTAGAGGGGTCAGGAGGGTGACACTTGTACATTATGGATGCTATAATGTACACCTAGCATCCTCCGATTGTCATTCCAACACAATTTCAGTTGCTAAGGTTTTTTCTTTTCCACCTTGAAACTAACAAATAGACAAAAAAATCCTGTACTTCAAGAATTTACAGTAGCTGATCTCAATCATGAAAGCACAATAATAGCCCATACCATGCATCAGTCTTCAATCAAATACTGACAATACAATAACTCATCCCAAACAAAGATTTTAGTTTGAAAACAGCCCAAATCAAATCACAAAAAAGGACATCCCACTTGCAGTTTGTACTTTCTACAGTTTAAAAAGCTTCCTTGAATTGTAATGACTTCCAAACTCCTACCCACTCCGAGGATAAGCAAGTGAACTTGGACGCATCCATCTGCTTGGATATAAACGAGACAAAATTGCCATTGGGTACAATGTTCATTGTAACCATGAATTACAAACTCCTTGCCTTGGCTCCAATTAGCTGTCCATTGACGGAGTCCGATCAGAGTCAAAGAGAGCACTTTTTTGCATCTATTCTGCGTGCTTGAATAGGAGAGGAAGAATTTCATGCACACTGATGTCTAAACCAACAGGATCCCTGAAGACAAAAATGAGGGACTTTCAGGCCTACAATAACAATGGAAAAATGTTCCACTTTCTTAATTTAGTACGGGTAAAAACGGGTGGGCAATGCTATTTCCTTAAATAATTTCATAGCCTTGGATAGTTATTCAACATGCGTACATTGCTTGTACCTTTCACAAGTGTGTGTGAGAGAGAGAGAGAGAGACCTGCATAAGATTTGCCCCTTTTCAGTAGAACTGGGGACGAACCACAATCTCCGTAATGAAGGTGATTCAAATTGGATAAAGAAACCATCATGCTGTCCGTGCTTCCATTTCCTTGATCCTTGACCTTTCCATACCTGCATTTACAGAGAGGTTATTAGATAATAGATCAATTAAGGTAGAAACCGTACTTCAGTTTTGAACGTACAAAAATCTTGAAGGAAAGCAAACTAAATAACGACAAATACAGGTTCTTAGTGATTTGTACAGCAGGACAGAAAGGAAGAAGTTTTCAATGAAGAGAAGAATGCTGTCGGTCCAAATATGAACTTTTGAATCATGATATTACTACTCATCCCAAAACCTGTCTACAAATGACAATGACAATGGCAATAACCATTCGTGCATTTTATTTCACCATACGGATACATGTAATTGGTTAAAAGAAGAGAGGCAAATGTAGAGAGTGGAGGATGTATTCTTGACTTTAAAATGCTGAATTTCAAAATGGAACAGTTGAAAATATAAAGCACTAAGTGGAAGAGAAACATTACCTGAGGGTAGGATATTATACTTTTTGGTGCCACTAAACATGCAGCTTGAGAGAAAGAATCTTGAGCATACTGTCTAAGGAATGAGACACAACTGCTGTGAGTATGGGGTGATTCAAATGCCTGGCATAATTAAGGAAACTGGAGAGTTAATTTATGTATTCATAGATGCTAAAATGGACATATATATTAAACAAAAAACAATTTACTTTTTACTGATTCAGACGACTACATGGACAAGACCAATGTTTCAGATAACCCATAGTAAAACATGAAGACAAAAAATAAGTAAAACTATCACAAAAAGTTTAGTACCTTATCAATATTAACAGCAGGAGCATATTTCTCAGTGTCTGTTTTTTCCTTGTCGAGGAGAAAATGAACTCTAGGGTCTACTTTAGAAGTTTCATGCCATGATTTTACAGCTGTCTCCATAGTTTCTACAAGGAAAGAGAAGATATCTTTCCAACACTCTTCTCTTCCATACTTCTCAGACTGCATAAAGAAAAATTCATTCAGTTGATATTATCAAGAGAATGTTGTGAGTAGGGAAAGACCTAAATGTTAAATATATTGATGACTAAATTTAAATGTACTCATGAGCTTAAGTTGTTAGATGAGATGGTCAACAATATAAATCATAAACAAACATCAAATACGAGCTGAGTATAACAAAACAACATATAAGGGGCAGATGATGTCTCTTCTCTCACTCACCAATTCAAATTTCACTGTATCCAAATGTTTTGCCATATCAACATTCGATCTCATATTTTCCACTTCTTGAGCTCGCTTTTTATCTTTCGACAATTGCATTAGCCTCTTGATTTTTTTTGATACCTCTGAACTTTGTGGATTGTACTTCAAGGCTATCTGGAAAGTAGCTAAGGCCTACATCATTAAACTAGGATTCAGTATTTCAGGCATGTTTTGCCAGGAATTCTTTGACACATGTTGATGAATAACATATACATACATCATCATATCTTTCCATGGCTTCTAAGACACATCCTTTCCTGAAATAGCCCTGCAACAGCAGCAGTCAGTAGCATTCCATAATGAGATGTCCAGAGTTCGAGAAACATTTTACGAGTGAACATACCTTTTCCCAGTCAGGTTTCAAATTGACTGTTGTCTCTGCATCAGTAAGCGCTTTGTTCAGTTTAACCAAATGCAGAAATGCTGCTGCACGATTGCTGGTATAGAGCAAAATCGCAAAAGATAATTCATTGTCAAATTCCCACACAATGGATTAAATGTAAAAAAGCACTAGCCAACATAATTTAAAGCTGCAGGTTCTCCAGCTTAAGTACCAATTTGCAATCAACATTTTGATATTTGAAGAATTAAATCACAAGAAGAAAATGAAAACTGATGTCCAAAGACAACACTCACAAAGACATGTAGAAGGTATTGACTAAAGAAACAAAAAAAGTGGAAGCCCTAACATGATGCAGATTGAGTTTTGTCCATCGATTTTTCAGATTACGCAATAATAGTATTTTCAATCAATATTGCCGAGGTGATAAACAACATCATAATCTCATTCTGATATTTTCCAGATTAACATGATTTTAAAAATCAAGTCAAGTCGTTCAATTAAAATGGGCTTTAGTGCATTATTATTTTTCTTCAACTAATTCTCTGGAAAAGAGATGATGACAGACTTATGTTATATGCAGTTAAATGCATTTACTTTGACAGGTTTTCAACATCTAAAATAGACATCATGCTCCTTCCAAAACGGATCTAAACCAGCTGATTTTCATTAAACCACTTTACATATCATTTCAATCATCCATCTATTTGTCCTCCTCTCATCTACCGTGTTTTCATTACACCACTTTAACTATCCTTACACTCATTTTCTAGCCTCATATTCATACTTGCAGGTACGTGTTAATTCTTAAAGTTAATCTAAATTTCCTCTTTTCGAGCACCATCACAAGCTCTATGATTAGTGTGACAAGCAAAGATTTATATACACAATTTATTAAATGAACCAGAGTGAAATCCCAAATCCATTAAAGACAAACCTCCTTGCGCACTCCGAGCATTCTTATTGTACTGACTCACAATAGTTCCAGTAGAGCAACGATAAAACTAGTATAAACTTTAGCAAAAGAACAATGAAGAGATAAATAAAGAAAAAACTTCCTTTGCCAAGTAAAAATTTTCAAAATTTTTTGGAAAAAATGGATCTTCAAGTAATAAAATGAACTCTTGAAGTTTACAAAGTAAAAATTCAATATTGAAGTAGAAATTAGAACCATATCAACACAAACAGGAAAAAAAAATTATATACTAAATGAATAAACAGTGAATATAATCTGGAATCCAAAGTTCCATTATTGAACAAAATATTCAACCTTGAAGCAACAAGATCCAATCTTTAGACACAACCTAGTCGCCACAATCAACAAGACAAAAGCACAACGTAAAGTATATATAAAAACGCGTGTATTTAAACCTGTAAAGAGTGGGATTGGAAGGGTCTTGTTTAATGGCCTGAGTATAAAGAGCTGCAGCTTTCAGATAATTCCCAGATTTGAAGAATTCATTGCCTTGATCTTTCAGCGATACTTCGTCTGACTTTTCCTGTGATTCTGCCATGACTTTGCACTTTCTGATTTGAATCTTTAGTTCTTAAGATTATTATTACTCTTGGCTGTTTTAGGGTTTCTTCGAGATTTTGCTTCTGGGTTATGTTTCACTGATTCCCTCATTTTAATAGCAGGCTTTATAGTTTAGGGAAAATTTCACTTTCAGTCCCCAACATGTGTTCTTCTTTACGCTTTGAGCCCCAACTTTTTTTTCTTGCTTCAAAAGGCCTTTAAATTTTCCGTCCAAAAACTCGGCTACTTGACACCAAAAGCCAAAACTCGGTATTGGAAAATGGGATGGCGCTGTCTGGGACGAAGATTAAAGAATCTCTATATATCATCTCGTTTAAATATTTACTTTTTCAAATACGATTAAAATTCAAATTTCTACAAATATAATACAATATAAAATCAAGATTGGTTCGGTATTCGGAGAATTCAAGGCGGGACTATGCTCCCTATCCCAGTCCCATTTATTATGCAGAAAAGGGATTCACGATTCCAATAAATGTGAGGAAATGTAGGTCAAGTCGAAAAATTTGGTCATCCCTAATGAGTGACAACTTAAACACGAGATGTAAGTAGTGTGATTGTGATGGTAAAGTTGAGAATACAAAGCCCTTGTTTGAGCCACATTATTGGAATGAAAATGCAGTTTTAAATAGTGTATTGATGGAAAATGTGTAGTTAAAAATAAGAAAAATTTTGAATTTACGTGTAATATTATTTTATTGAAGAATATGTGATTGAAATGATATCAAATTACTGTTTAAGAATGTATTTTTTTTTTTAAATGTAGCTCAAACAAGACCAAAGAAAGAATTTTTTTTTTGTTAAGATGGTGTTTGATGGGGGGATTAAAACTAAATTTTTTATTAAATTGAAACAAAAGTTTTTGAAATGTGTGATTGAAAAGTTATGGGATTCATAAATGATATAATTAATATTAATTGTTTGATTTTGACTTAAATTAAAATTAGATTTTAATCTAAACCAAATAGGCTCTTAATCAAATTTTAAATACTGTTCAATTTGTTTAACAAACAAAATGCTCCACATTACTTTATGCGCTTTAAGCCTGGCCAAACAGGTTTTTCTTATCACTTTTAGCCCTCGTTTGATAGAAATATTTCGCTCCACAAAATCAATTTTATAATCATTATTTGACTATTTCAACTATTATTTTTGACTTTTTCACTCACAAATGAGACCCGTTTTTCTTTCTAACGTTTAAAAAATCAATACTCATAATCATTATCGAACGGTCCTCAATGTTGTGGGTTTTGCTGAAGTAGGTCCTTTCCCTTTATCTTTTTCCTAATGTTGTATACAACAACTTCCCTGTACACATGTTCAGCCCAACAAGTGACGAGACTTCTTGTTGAACCAGTAGGCCCATCAACAAGACGATGTCGTATGACCAACCACACTCTATATAAACAGTCTGTTAACCTAGGGTTTCGTAGAGCACGTTTTAGTATCAGCGCGCCGCCGATTTGCAGCAGGTCCGCCACCGCAACCATGGCCGTCGGGTATAGTCCATCTCACAGCCAGCATTTATGGATTTATCTCTGAAATACCATATTTTTATATGAAGTTTCTGCTTTTGATTTTCACGTTAACATTGTTTCATGTATTCTGATGTGATACAGGAAGAACAAGAGGATCTCGAAGGGGAAGAAAGGAGGGAAGAAGAAAGCGTGAGCACTTTTAATTACTGTATTATGTATTATTTAAATTTTCATTCATACAGGTTTTTCTTGAGATTTTTGTTTTTCCTGTAATTTTTATGCCTGTATGTATCCGATTGTTATTCATATAGAGTTGATCCGTTTGCAAAGAAGGATTGGTATGATATCAAAGCCCCATCAGTTTTCAATACCAGAAACATTGGCAAAACCCTAGTTACTCGTACTCAGGGTACCAAGGTTAATTTTCTTTCTTTAAATTATATTCGTTTTACTGGAGCATTGATATTTGACTCATGCTAATGTGATGTTAAAATTGATTGACGAATTGGTTTAGCCATTGAAACGCAACGTCTCTGATTTGGCTTTTGTAAAGTTGTAATCTTTCCCCAGGATCTAGCATTGTCTGCTATCCAGAAGGTGTAGTGAGTTTTATTTTATTTTAGGTTTCATCTTCTGTCAAAGGACACAGATACACTGTTTCCGTTGGATTATGTTCCCATTCCTAGTAATTGTTAGTTCCTCCTGAATGATTTAAGATCCGGAAACTGTTGATTTTTCTTCAAGATTTAAGATTTATCACACAGCAAGGATACTTCTAATTTCCAAGTTACCAAACTTTGAGTTAGTTGCTCATACTAAGTTAGTCAATGATTCTGAGATACATCTGTGTTGGGATTGCAATTCGAGTCACAAGCTTTTGGCTTAAAAGAACTTTGACATTTTCTAGTACTTAAAGTGAAAATCATTAAGAAGTAACTACTGTGAAAAAGAAAAATAAATGATGTCATTCTATGTTTCTAACCTAGAAGTAGATAATTATTTGAAAGCTTCTGCTACAGAATTCATTTTTACCGTACAATTGCTTTAACATCATTGTTTTGCAAACTATATTTGATGCAATTACTCAAACTACTTGCATTGTTTCCTCTATTAGATTGCTTCAGAAGGGCTCAAGCATCGTGTTTTTGAAGTATCTTTGGCTGATCTTCAAGGTGATGAAGACCACTCCTTCCGGAAGATCCGATTGAGAGCTGAGGATGTTCAGGGAAAGAATGTTCTCACCAACTTCTGGGTATGATAATAGCCGAAGCATTTGGTTGTTCCCATTCTGTGTTTTATGCAGAAGTTTCTTATCTGTTCTGTTTTTATCTATTATTGCAGGGTATGAACTTCACTACTGATAAATTGAGGTCACTTGTAAGGAAATGGCAATCCCTGATTGAGGCTCATGTTGATGTCAAGACTACGGACAACTATACTCTGAGGATGTTCTGCATTGGCTTCACTAAAAAGCGTGCAAACCAGCAAAAGAGGACATGCTATGCACAATCAAGCCAGATTCGCCAAGTAAATTGCATTATTCTGAGATCCTCTATGTTTATGTTACACTTTTATACTCTATATAGATAGCATCATTAGTGTAGTAGTGTTCTTATTAAGAAAATGCTTTATTTTATGTTATTTCCGACTGTTTTAATCACCGAGTTCTGTTTTTGTTAGATACGCCGTAAGATGAGGGAGATCATGGTAAACCAGGCACAATCCTGTGATCTCAAGGATTTGGTTCAGAAGTTTATTCCTGAATCGATTGGGAAAGAGATTGAGAAAGCAACCTCAAGCATTTATCCTCTGCAGAATGTGTATATCCGGAAGGTTAAAATATTGAAAGCTCCCAAATTTGACCTTGGCAAGTTGATGGAGGCAAGTGTTTAGTTTTTCATTCTCATCACTAGCTTATGCTTTAGCAGATACTCTATTTAGTATTTAATCATGTCAATCAGGGGCGGATCCAGATACTTCGGATTGTGGGGTCAAAAATAATTTTTTTTTCGAACAACGTATCATTAACGAAAATAAAGTCATAGGATTAATGGATTGGAGTGGATAATTAATTGGAATTTGGAACCCCAAACCCAAATAACCGTTTCAGCAGCAGAAAATTAAAAAAAAAAAAAAAAAAAAAAAAACTGTGGGGTCATTTGACCCCATGTGGGTCCGCCCCTGATGTCAATGTACTTTTTGACTTCCCCCATTGCCGGCTGTGGCTCATTTTGGATAACTCAATCCACCCATGTTTACCATCATGAAGTGCTGAATTGTACCCTTTTTGGATGCAGTGTCATGCGATGTAATAATGCCAAATTGTATTTTTTAACTTAATATGCCATGGTTGTGTAGGTTCATGGTGATTACAGTGAAGATGTTGGTGTGAAGTTGGACAGGCCTGCTGAGGAGCCAATGGTCGAGGCAACTGAAGTAGTTGGTGCCTGAATGGATGCCTGTTACGCCTTCTGTCAGCAGGTTTTGCTTGACAGACACAAGAATATGAAGTACTTCATATTTTGTTTTTTTGAAGTAATTTAGGAAGAACTTTTATGCTGAAAAGAGAGAATACTGTAGTACTCAGCTACTAGAAAACATGATATCCCATGTATTTTGAGTTACCGTGTTGATTTCTTTTTGCGGAATTCTAATCTTTTTTTTACTATTTGATTTACGTGGTTATGATCTGTTGGGGTTTATTCCCCTTCTGTTGGTTCTCGCTCTTGATGTTTTTCTTGAATGCCTTTCGACATGTGGTGGCACTTCTGAAAATATAAGATGTTCTGTTTGTAATATCTGGTGAATTGCTCAGTCTTGATAGTTCTTTTGAACCTGTAGAGAAAATGTTGTCGAGCTGTGCTTCTGAGAATAGAGCCTTTGAGAAGGCCATGGTTGTGGATCATGATTGATTGTTGGTCCTTGCAGCTCCGGTGGACAAAGATCAGTCTCTTATCTTAACTAATAAAAGGAAAGATATTTGGAACGCGAGGGTCTAAATTTTTGCTATTGAACCCATTTCATGCATTTTCAATAGCCATCATTCTTGGTGATTATCGTGGCCAACTTTGAAATGCCCTACCATCTGGTGGGGTCGGTCTTCAATATGTTTCAACAGTTGAACTTGTTTGTTAATATTTTCATTAGTTCTGTTAGCAGTTTCCTCGGCTTCTTATATCAGCTGTGCTCGATAGTCTTGAAATCAATATCCTTGGCCACAGCTCTTTCTGTTCATTATAAATTTGCTTCTTGAGTTCAGCAATGTTGCCTGAAAACTTTCTAATTTCTGGGGGATGGAGACAAATCTGCTTCTAAAAAATTGTTAAGACAGTCTGGTGTTTGAAGTAGTTCCAGGTAGAACTTTCAGTCGATGCACTTTCTTCTACGTGTCACTGTTACAAACAGAATGGTTGAACTCATAATGCTAACCATGTGGAACTGTGATTTATATTGGTCATGGCTACGAATAGATTGGTCGAACTATTAAAAATGTCATTCGATCATTAAAACAAAACAGAGTTGGGTGCCACAGTAAAGTATGCAAGTTTTGTGAACTCCAATGAATTCCCCATCCCACCCCCTAGCAAAACCACCTTTGTTTTTGAATGTTCTTCACATCGACCTTATGGGGGAATATTAGACAATGGCCGGGCATTATAAGATCTATGTCAACACCTACAAGCGCTCCAAAGTGGATGATAAAAGAAGCCCGTGGGACATCATTGCTTAGCAAGATTAAGAAGGTTGCACTTATTAGGACTGTCTACTACATTTGGTTTGCACATAATAGGAAGATTATTGAAGGCCTTTCACTCAACTTGGATTGTATTGTAAGACGGATCAAGACGCACGTATACAAAGTTATGTTTTTTTTTGTATCTGGATGTCTTGATCCATTTCGAGTCCTTAGCGTTGGATCACTGACTTTTTATGCACTTTACTTTTTTTGTACTTCTTGAGTATGCCCGAAGTAATTGTATGTGATATTGGTTTTTGTTTGCTTGGGGATGCCTAGTGTATTTGTATATGAAAAATTTACATTTATCGACAAAAAAAAAAAAAAAAAACCACCACCTCTGTTTGTTAACACCCATGAACCCAAGGAGAGACATTTTGTTGCAAAATGACATGCTTTTTGTGAAAAATATCAATTCAAATGGATGGTTTTTTGAGCTATTGTATCAAATGGTATTGAACATGTTACTAATCTCTTTCCAGGAAAGAAATAAGATATTTTTTTGCTAAATCGTGCTCAATTTCAAGAAACATTTAAGATGGATCTATAACAAATAGAAGTAATTTCTTGCTGATTCAAGGATAGGCATTCTCAATGTTCTAACGTTTACACCAAATATAGACCGTGATATCACTCTCGTGACCTACAAAATATAAATATCTAGTCAATTGTCATGTCATGCATTTTGTGCAATACATCAATTACAAGATTGTCGTATTGACCTCAAAAAGTTCGTTACATCTTTCGATCAACAAAACATCCATTACTCTACAAAATAATAATAATAATAATAATAAATTTAGTCCGGCCACCCACAAGAGGGGAGGCGACTATTCCCATTCTGAAAGAAAAAAGTATCAAAACAAGTGAGAAGATGAAAATAGATTATAGCATGCTGTCACATTATAATCACCTTGTCATGTCGTTGTCCATTGTCACGTCCCGTCACAATTAGACTATAACAGTTTGTTGGTCCATGCTTGGCTAGATTTTTGAGGTTGACTCAAGAATCGATTCGTCATATAACCTCAGACCAGGTAAGAGGTCTTCAAAAAGAGTGCCGATTATTATGCGCCCATAGCCCTTCCGCCATGTGGAGAGTGTAACAAAATGCAACCTCATAAACTCACAGGCAGCTGTGGTGTGGACTCCTTCATAAGTTTCCAAGCAACTTTCATAATTTTACCACGTCAGGAATAGCTCACTCTTTATCATAATTTCATGGGAAACACTTTTGCGTAGTGTTATAAATGTACATTTTACACACTACGTGTTACATTAGGGCAATAAAATTTATTTTTTGTCATATAAAATTACAAATGTGTCATAAAAAATAGTAAAATAGATCACAATATCCATAATTAGAAATAACAAATGATATATTTATGGAAGGGGGTGACATAAAATATATGGCTGCCACTGTCATTTTACCTCCATGTAATTTAAGCAACAGTAGAATTTGCAATAGCAGAACATGTAACTCTCAACCATTACTCATATCAGTTTTTAAATGTATATATTATGAAGAAAACTTGGACATTGTATATAGTCAATCATAGATTGGCTTTTATGTAACATGGTGTTTTCGATAGCTAATAAACATAGTTATTTATTACAAAAACATGGACGACGATACAAGGTCGAAGAGTAATATCGACAAATATAAAAATAAAAGAACATAATCAGTATAACTACTTTAAACATTGAAAGAACTTCCTTCAAGATTCACTGGGGAGAAGACTGTCAATGATTGGGGGTGAGGGAAGGAAAAGACGGAATAGATTGAAGTATTAACTTACGGCTGCTTCTCATACTGGGAGACGTCCCTACGCTGTGAGGAGGCGAGACCCTCTTACTGTTGGGAGACGATGTCTTGATGCAACTGTTAGGTGACGAAGCTTGGAGAAAATCGGGCATTTCATCTTCAAGAACAGTTTCAAGATGCTTATCAAACCTCGTTGAAGATTGGAAAAGGCCTGGTTTCCCAAACCCATGACTGGCGTACAAACCAGAAGAGGAGCTAATAGAAGGAAAAGAAGGTCTAGGCAGTTTGTTCTTCGAGGAGAATGGATGCTGGATGGTTTGTCTAATAGAACAAGAACATTAATTGAAACAACTATATTTATTAACCACCTTAGCAATTGGAAACGAAGATGTATAATTTTTACCTTCCTAGAGATAAAGGTGTTGCAGGAGGAACAGAATCAAGATTCTGCTCCAGATCATTCTGGATTGCGGATTTCTCTATTCCCTTCTCGGTTGTGTATGTTTCATCTTCTTCAAATTCAGCTTCTGTGCCTGATAAACAAAAGCCTAAGTCAGAAAGGAAAATAAAATTTCAAAACATAATACCGAGACTTGTAAAACCACACCCACCGTCCTTTCGACCAAATGCATTCTTACACCCTTCACATCTGCAGTTAATGGAGCATCCAACACCACCCTTCAATAGAAAGATTTTCCGTTAGCTTACAGACTAAAGAAAAGCCTGCAAAATCAGAACAGATGAAAAGAAACCTGATAGCATTCACAATATTTCTTCAGGCAACCAGATTTTTTGCAATTGCATCCTCTCTTATGTCGAGCTGAAGCAGGAGTTTTGCTGGACTCATCCTGCAATGAATAACTAAACAGAATATTTAAATGCGCTTAAGCGCAGAACTTAAGTCTAGAATTCACTGACTAACCCTGGCTTCAGATAGATAATCCGAGCTCCTAATCACTTTGGGAGCAAAAGCAAGAGGATTTCTGGATTCAATCTGTTTACGAGTTGCAAGGACAGTGTCCTCATGGACAGGCTTGTTGAAGCAATCTATACACGCACATGGCTCCACACAGTAGACACCAGCAGCAAAACATTCACAGTAACTGCATTAAGAAAATTTAATTGATTAAAAGCATTGTCAGAAGCTACAAACAGGCTTCCATCCGCATAATGAAGTTTCTGAAGCTGATTCTAGGTTTTCCTGAACAACGAAAAGTGCCCAATGCAGGGCACTTAACCTAACCAAAGTTGATGACAGCAAACGAAAAACTCTTGAATGATGGGGGGAAGAGAGAAGAAGATCTAACCATCAAAATTCAAGCATATCAAGAATTTCACATTTAATGGATCACTATCGATTTAACAAGCAGAACTAAAAGCAGTAGGCAAGCCAAAATTTGACGTATAGCTATTTCAATTCACCAAACATGACTATAATAACACCAAATAACAAATAGACTTCTTAAGACTAACAACAAGGAAATAACAAGACTTGGAGCTCACGAGAGTCCAATTACTATTCAATAAGGCCCATAAAGTATGATAGCTTAAACCCACGGGAACTCTTAGACAAAATACAAAGAACAAGTCCAATCATAATGTGTACATTTGTGTCATTGCGAGACACAGAAAATAAAGAACTTACAGTTTCAAGCATTTTGATTTCTTGCAGTTACATCGCTTACAGGCTTCACCATCTCCTGCTTGATCCAACCTACGTCTGAGAATTTAATACATGTTATACATCTGGAAAAGGCTAAATGCAAAGGAAAGCTATATTTACAGTAAAGAAGACATGCCTCTTCTTCTTTGGACTACTCTGATTGAACTCTTCATTGATCATATATCCAGATGCCTGGCAAGCATCTTCCGCAAGAACACCATTTTCAACGGCACAAATTTCTCTTTCTGAGTTAACAACCAAAGTATTATTTAACAACTCTTGACCAGTGCTCAGAGGTTGAAAATTGGCATTTGGGCTGGGACCGATCAATAGTCTTCCAGAACCTAAAGCTTCATGCTTGACAAATTTGTAGTCCTTTGGAGTTGTTGCTAGAGCATTTAGATGCAAACCAATGCCAGGTAAAACGCATTTTGAAGAATCATTTCCAGTCTTTGTAGGGAGTAACTGATCGTTGCTGTTAGGCGTATTGCCATCGGATTGCAGAAATGCAGAATAATCAGAAACTGAATTCTCTTCAAAACGTTTTTGGCGAGATCCCACCATCTCAAATACCAGACAACGTCTTCTCATGCCACGGTACAAACCAGAAACAGGCTACAAAGACAATGAAAATTACTTTGTAAAGAGAATTTGGTAAGTCATCTCAAAACCATACAGAAATCTCATGTACATACACATGCAAAATGCAAACATATACATACATTCGCGTTCTTCACAAATTACACGTCATTATATACAAATGGTAGTGTAGTGTCTATCTTGCTGAAATGAACTGCAATTCTAACCTCATTATCCACTTCCTCAATAGGAATTCTCAAAGAAGAACCAGAAATTATATCATGGGTTTCAGCAATTTCCTTCAGCTCATTCCCTTCACCAGGTTGAGTACATAGATTTTCTGTTTCGTCTTCCTCTTCAGCTTTTTCGCCAGAACCAGCTCCACAGAAAGAATACGTATTCTGCATGTCATTGCTAATACTCGGGTATAAACCTTTTCCAGGGCCAACTGATTTCTTGAAAGACTCTGTATCATTTGGTGATTCAAAAATTAATTGATCTGGATCATCAGAAATCAAACTCTTCCAATCACATCCTGTGGCTTCTTTATTTTGATCAATTTGGCTTACCCTATCAAGATCTACTTCACTTCCAAATAACCCCCTCTGGGATGATTCTTGTGCAAACGGAATAAGTGCAGACGAAGTGCAAGCATATTCAGCCATGTGTTTGGTTTTAAGGCCGCAGCTAGGTTTTAAGCTGGAGCCAGGACTACAGCAATCATAATTGAAGTTCTGTTCAAACTCGACATCAAGCTTCGAACATTCGAAAGATGGCTCATCAGCTACTTGACCAATAGAATTCGGTTGATCAAAATTTGTCCGATGCTCAACTAATTCATAACTGGCACCGATAGTCTCCTTACTTGTATCGACTATACTAGCATCGTCAGAAGCAAACTCAGGTTTTGATGGATCTGGGAGCTGATGCCTGGAAAGAGACAAAAAAGTACGCTTGTAGTAGATGCTACCAAGGTGACACAAATTATATTTACAGGGAATCATCAATAATTAGTTACCTCCTGAGAAATCTCGATTCCTTTAGTGAACTAAGGTGGGGGGAACTGAAAACAGATGGAAGGGATGCAAAACTAAGAGCATTGATCGTGTGAGTGATGTGTATGGACTTAACTGGCTTGATTGGGGAAAGATTATTGAGAAAATTAAAGACGGGAGAGTCCTGCATGGAAGTGGAAAACCAGTCATTAATTAAAGAGCAAAAAGGCAGAAAAAAAAAAGAATTCAACAGTAAAACCCACAACTTATATACCAAAAGAGCAATTTTATGGTGGATTAATATGTAAAACCTAGATATTTATGAAGTAAAAAACAAGCAACAATTTTCATACATGTAGGTTCTAAACTCATAATTTCTACATTGATGAATGATGAGCACTTTCACAAGATAAAGAGTGAATATAGCTCAATAAACAAGTAATTCAAAGGCCTGCATAGTGAATTCAAAAGGTACAAAGAAATTTAAAAAGATTGACAAATGAGCTCCAATTCTTCACCCGCGCTCAACTGGTGCACAAGGGACTGTTATAGTCTCCAGATACAAATAAATAAAGAAAAGAAAGATGACTTATTATGATTCACTTAGAATAAGTCCCCGAACAACATCATTACATAGCAAGTTTTAATTTTGCAAAAATCATTAATTAGAACTTTCTATTTGAATACCGATGTGAAAAAGGCCCAGGAAAGCGTATACACCATAAAACTCAATGGTTTAAGAATTTTATTGAGAACAAGTTCCTCAAATCCTATAGGGAAGCAAAAATTTCGAAGAAGAAGAAAAATTGACAAAATAGGTGCAAATTATGACGACATGCAGTAAGAATACAGAATTCATTCCCCCAAAAAGATTTCTTGGAAACAATAATCCAAAACAAACCAAAAAACGAAGTCAAAGATTAACAGGCAAACCCACAATTTGAAGGCCGGTCGTAAAGGAGAAATTTGCAATTCAATTCAGTAGTAATTCATAGCAATTGAAAGAAAACCTCAAAAAAAACACATTCACCAAATTGCTGAAACCCAAATTCCAAATCTGTTCCAGCGACAAAAAAGAACAATCAACCAAAAATCAAATAAAAAAAGATCCAAAAATAAGAGGAAGGTTTTTGGTAAAAATTGTGAAAACCCCACTTCTCAAAGTTTATTTTTCCCAGTGACCAAGAACCAACAATCTAGATCAACCCTAAAAAGACATCTTTGATAGAACCACTCAAAGCCCTACTTACCAAGACAATTTCAAGAAGACAAACCCCAGAAATACGAGATCAAGTAAGAAAGAGGTCAAAAGAACTTTTTTTAACTAAAATTTCTCAAAACCAGCCTCTAAAATCCCAACACCAACAAATCCAAGGTAAATTAACAAAAATAAAAACCCATAACACAAAAAGGGAAATGAAGAAGATAAAGATGAAAACTTTGGGTTCCAAGAATCAAATTGTACCTCGAATTTGTCAATGGATGCTGTGATTTGGCTATTCTTACTCCTCTCTGGAGTGTCCATCACCAATACCGATCTCCCCTTTGCACTCTCGACACAACTCGCCTTCTCCTCCACTCTATTTCCCTTCACTGAACTGTCAACAGCCCCTTCATCTCTCTTTTGTCTCCATATATGTATGCAGCCGTTTATCAGCTGCTCATGGACCTGTTATCTGGATAATACTCTCACAAACATAAACTTTATTTTCCCTCTCTCAAGTGCGGAAAAAACAAGAAATGGTATCAAGATAGATGTAAATGAAATTCAATAATAAGCGGGAAACAAAGTCAGTGAGTGTGTAGTGAGAGTATAGTGAGAGAAAGCCATGGAGTCTTCTCGTGCTGAGTCTGCTGACAAAAATAAATAAATAATATATCAGACCCCACACATGCACCAAAACACACCGCTGTTTTTACAGTGAGATTTATAATACAAATGAGAGGGAAAACCAAGATAAAATAATCATTCCTTTTCAATAATTATCTTTAATCCTCCATTAATTCTTCTTAATCGTGTTTATCGGCTATTAATTATGAGCAAATACTAATTGACTTTGTCAGCCAAGGTCATTTCAGTTCCAAGAATTTCTACACAGTTTTGCTTTTAAATTTCGGTTACTATATTTTGTGGCCGTTATCTTTGGCAGTAATTTTCAGTTTTATTTGGGATATATGTCTTCAGTTATTGAAAGTTAATTTTCATTTAAGAAAATAATCTTGGACTTTAAATACTAATCAATCCCTCTTTATTGCTCGTTATCTGTTAATCATGAACATTTTACTCTCTCTCCATTTTTTTTTTTTTTTTTGAGTTCTTGGCTCTTATTGCAACAATTTTATTTATGTATTTTTGTACTTGTATATAAAAAGATAGACATGATTCTTACAATAATATCTAATGATGCGAACGAAAAAGAAGAGAGATTAATTATTTGAACGATCTATGATCATATGATTTTATTACGGAAATGAATATTATTCTAAAAAATATTGAATAAATTAACATTAGGTAACAAAAAATTTGTATTACAGTTTAGATTTGCTCTTCAGTCTTTGCACGAACCTTTTTTGGGGTATTTCAGTGTTTAAACAATGATTATTTGATTGATTGTGTTTTACTAATTACTTTGTTAGGCAAGTCTATAATCTATCTTAATAATTAGTGTAATTATCATTTAGTAAATGGAAAATCATTAAACCTGTCTTCATATACATCATGCAACATTTGTTAAAAAAAAAAAA
>NW_019266402.1:184587-197948 GCF_002742605.1 Olea europaea var. sylvestris
ATACAAGTCAACCCATAAAAATTGTTTATTGTACATCATGATTTATATAATATTTCACAATAGATGACGTGTAGAAAAATGATATAGGATTTTTTTTCCCTATTTTTTTGATTGATCCAATCAAATCTCGCGACATCATCTATTCATAAACAATTTTCTAAATTGTGATGTAGATCTACCACAATTGAAAATTCAGTCACCAGCACATAATTTGCACGATTAAAGGGTAGTTGTTTCCACCGGTCTTTTTATTATTTTTCATTTAATGGGTCTGTCGTCCGCAGATTACATTATACCTTCACATCAACTTAAATATATAAATCCATCGTAATAGATATTTTTGATTATTGAACGCTACTGTCATTTTCCGTTTTTCCTGCTCTTGTTTAGTTAAATTTAGGGACAAACTCAGAGAAAATGGACTACAACAATGACAGGTGACTTCAGTTTCTTAAATTTTAATTGATTTTTGTCTTTGTTTTGAAGTTTGATTTATGGGATTTTTCTTTTTATTTGTTTACCATACTTCTTTTGTGATTTTTGTTGATGGGTAAATGCCAGAAAATGCAGATTTTTTTTTACGCTTTTAAAAAATAAAATTGTTGGATTATGAAATGAAATGCTGTTATGTCAAATAACTTGTGCTTAATTCTGTGTTTTGCTTGCTGGTTTTGTTCAAATCTGTTTCAATGCGACGAGCAAATTAGAGATAGATTGTGATCCTTCTTGTGTGTGATCTTAATAATTTGCTAAATATGCCTGCCAAAATTTCTGCTTTAAATGACTGGATTTGATCTGTTTAAGTGCTTAATCTGGAGTTAATCTGTTCTTGAGATTGTGTTAATAAATTTGTTTGCTGGATCTGCATTCTTTTGTGTCGAATTCTCTGCCGGTATCTTTTCTTTATTATCATGTTCAAAGATTTGCATTTTGGATATTTTCCATATAATGATTGTTCTTCTGAATTTCAAGTTTGGCATGTTTGGTAGGTAGTATTACACGAGATTTTAGAATTTTTTCTCGCTGTTAATACGGTCGTGTGCAACACTTTGGAATATTTGGTCACATTAAGCTTAAGATATCAAATTATTTCCGTCTGAAATTGTTACAGTCAAATGTGGGATTGGCAAAGTCAGGCTTACTCTCTTGAAGAAAATACAAGCTTAGGTGAGTCTTATGGCGGTTTTCAATCTACCCCTTGCAATTTACACGATCGAATGAGGTTACTGATCTTGAACTTGTCTTGATATGTTGGGCAGATATACCCGAATGCCTAATGAATGGAGTAAATGAAAACGAAGATCTCTCTTACATGTTTGACAATGAAACAACCCCGGTTAAGGCCTGTGGAGATTTGGCGTATCACGTAACTAGCTATGGTAGTCTATTACTTTCTTATAAATATTTGTCGTCTCTAATTTTTTTTCACTTCTATCTTGTGTATTTGTCGATCTTTTCTAAAGAAATACACTTTTTACAAGTTAAAATTTTTTCTTGAAACTGACTTGTGTTAACGCGACACCAAAATCAAGTCTTACTATATGTTTATGCCAAACATTTTACATGAACAAATGAAGTTACAAAATGGCTTCATACACGAAAAACACAAAGGCTGTGTAATAGGGAAAGTGCTGCTTACACAGTTACTTGTCATTTTGCACAAACTGCAGAAATTACCGATAAAGAGTTGGAGAAACGAGGGGAACCTTCTTCACAAGTAAAAAGGCGGAGAATTCTACAGTTTGAGTCTGAAGTCTCAGATGCACCTCTTTGTAAATACGAGGCATTTTTAAGATCAAAGGTTGTTCTTTTCTGTTGAAAATTCTCATGTCTAGCATTTTGAAATTCTGGCACGACTACTTCTAGAAATGCTGTTACCTCATTATTAACGTGTTTATCTCTGCATTGCTTTACAGTAAACAAAATGTCAATTATCTGATTTCGTGGAGTTTGCATTTTGAAGTCATTCTAGTTGATTTGTAAAAATTTATATTGTGTAATTTTATATCTAGATTAGTTATCCTGTTGGTCAAGATATGATTTTTGAAGCAAATTGTGATCTGTGAATCAAGTTTGAGCAAAAAAATGGATGGCCTTTATCAATACGTTCTCTTTATAATTCATCAATGTGAGTTGAACCTCGTAAACAAGTTAGTTCTGCAGCATCAGCTTGAACGATCATAGATAATGATTATACAGCGCTATTAATTTCTATGATTAGGAAACACCGGAGTCTCTTGAAGTGGCTTCATCTGAAATTTCACAGTTGGTTGATGGATTTACAGGTACCATTCTTGCAAATTTTTCTATTCGGATATTGATAGGGACTGATCTATAGTTATGTAGAGGATTTCGAATAATAATTCTTCATACTTTCGTAGAAGGCACATTCGCCTCCAGCAACGAGTGCTTAGACCCGTCATCTGAAGGATGGCTTGCCAATTGCTTTATTGATCCAGAGATGCAATATAAATCCGAGGACATGTACGTCTTGTTTTAACTTCCTGCTTCAATTTACTCGAAAAAAATTTATTTTCCTGAATGGCTTATTGTGTACAGTAGAAGCGTTTCTGGGACATCTGATGTTCAGAATGATATCACAGGTATGTGAAAGTAGTTTAATGTCGTCATCCTTAAATTTTTCGACCTTTTCTACGTTGTCATCGTTAAATCTACAATGTACTTCTGCAGAGCTTTTTGACGCCCCTCCTGAATATGAAGCTAGTGCAGTCCAAAAACTTCCTATTCGCCCTTGTAAAAGCATTGTTTTCAAAGGTATTTACTTTACTTTTTTCCTTCTTATAGTTAATTATGATGAGTAGGTGCCATTTTTTGACCCTTAACTATACTCAATTAATCAGGTCGAAAATCATACATGCAGACCCCTTCTAAAGTAGCCTCCTCTGTTGTCTATCCATTTGCGTTCGTTAAACCGTGTAGCGTGCATGGAGACGTGACTCTAAAAGACATAAACCAGAGGATACATACTCCATCAGAATCCGAGGAAAATAATGAAGATCATGCAGTTTCTTATCCGACATCTGCTATTTCTGGGAAGCCTATAGTCGGAAAAACTAAAATTCGAACTGAAGGTGGAAAAGGCTGCATTACAATTACAAGAACCAAAGGGTAACCATATCGGCACTTAGGAGGGACGAAACCTTGTACCAAAGCTAACTTTTAAGGTCAATCTTGTTCGGAAAATGCCCATAACTACTAAGTATAGCCAGTGACTTTTGAGAAGATGAACTATCCATGCAAATTAATGTATTTGTCGTCTCTTTATATGTTTTATCAGCCTTCAACTATTTGTGCATATATATATCTTTTCCAACTTAAAAGAATTACCTAAAACAGTATAATACTATGCGGTTTGTTCATAATTACAAGCTTGAGTCGTCATTGAACCAGCTTCCTATGCGACTAACCAGAAATACTTACGCTGATGTTCACAAGTTTATAATATTATTTCAAGCCACATCGATTGGACATATCCTGTTTCGAGTGCTGTATAATTAAGCTATATAAACTCATAAAACCAGCACCACCTTCAACAGCATGTATTTACAGGCAGACATACAAAGATATATATATCTTTTCCAACTTAAAAGAATTACCTAAAACATTTGTTCATAATTACAAACTTGAGACGTCATTGAACCAGCTTCCTATGCGACTAACCAGAAATACTTACGCTGATGTTCATAAGTTTATAATATTATTTCAAGCCACATCGATTGGACATATCCTGTTTCGAGTGCTGTATAATTAAGCTATATAAACTCATAAAACCAGCACCACCTTCAACAGCATGTATTTACAGGCAGACATACAAATCCAGTCCTAGCACATTAATGCACCAGTATGCATAAACTTTTGAGACCGGCAAAATATATACATGTATTTCATAAATAGCTACTTCAATCTAAGTTACACCGAAATATTCAATGAGAAACCTTTCTTCATTATCGCCTTTTTCTTCTCTTCTGGTTTCTGTGCTTCATGGTTGCAGCTTGGGAAAAATGGGATCGATCAAAGCATGATGCATGGGATCAGCTAGCCAGAGTTTAGCAAGATGATGATGAGATGTTGTAAGTCGGTTAAACTCTTCCATGAGCCAGATGCTGGCTTCGGCCTTACAAGGATGGATTAAGGTATCCAATGGAATTTGTTCGTTTTTGGCTCCAATCCTGGACTGATCCCATTGTTTTAAGCTAATATTGGTGAGGTAGTGTAGAGGTTGTCCATATAGCTGCTTCATGGATCGGCCCAGTCCTATCCACGAGGTAAAGGGAATAAGGGAGCCTCGCAGAGTTGGGACAGGGATCAGGTTCATGTATTCTTGGTACACTTCTGCTCTTCTGAGCAGCAAATCTACATAGCAAAGTACAGTTTATGTATTTCGATGAATTAGAACACAATAAACTGTGATCTTGTATTTCATGAAAGACAGGTAAACATGCAGGAAGCTTAAAGATCACAACATCAATTGATGCTTTTGCCTTCAGCAGTCACAACGGTAAATATTTGAAGCAATAATAATGCTGACATTGACAAAACAAGTCCAATCTTAACTGACTTGCGACACAGTTTTGGAGGACGATGTCGTCTAGCATCTAAATACATAGATACAGCCCTCCAACACACATTAAAACTGAAAAAAGGTAAACCTGTCATTTTAACGTGGATTTCTTTTATTCCTTTTTTCTCCTTTTTCTTTTTTGTGCGTGTGGGTTGGGGGGGGTTGTTCAACTAACATATAACCACTGCCATTGACTATAAATAACATAATTTGTTCGACAGGGATCATGTTCGTGCTGCAATGCCAAGGGATCAGAAAATCTCCAGCCCCTCCCCTGGAAACAAAGAAACCGCCCACTTTATTTGACAATAGCAAAAGAAGAAAGAGAACTCTTGATGCATGTTAGTTTCTATAACATTAAATGGAGCTACCACAGACAGATGAATCTCTATAAGGTCTCGGATGGAAATATCTTTACATAGATACAAGTTCTGTACACAAAATACAACCCAAATGCAGCCCACGTCTGAAAAATGTGATGCCCATGCTTGCAATTTCATATGCATTCCAGTAAGTGCACAAATGTGTACACGAGCCATTTGCATTCCTACACATACAATTGAGCTTATTACGAATATATGTACGTATTGTATATAATTCAAAGTGCAGTACCAACAAAATTGTTTCCTCTATCAATTAAAAATCTGGAGTGGCCTACCTAACAAAAAAATGTGTCTCCCAATCAGACAGTTATGCAAGAAATTAATTAGATAGAGTAGATTTGGCTACTCATATATGTTCACTTAAATAAATGGGAAAAAAAAAATTGATCAGAAAGTGTGGGAAAAAAGTGACAAAAATATATATTTTCATACTAAAGAAAAAGTTTATAATACTAAAGAAGTTAAATATTTATAGCAGCCTACTCAACAAAGAGAAGGAAAAAGATTATTAGATTACTATAACAAATGTGAAAATAGATACCTTTTTGTCAAAAACATAACTTCAAGCTACAAAAATGAAAAAAAGATCGTTATAGCTATAAACAATTGAAGTAATCATGGGGTAGCACAATATAAAGAGTGCCTTTGATTATTATTTATTTATTTCAAAGTAACTTATATTTGTTCATTAAGTGCATGTTTGATGTAGATATTATGAGAATAGATATTTTCAAAAGTGATATTTTTCAGTCCTTTGTGGTTAAAAAGTTGGGAGAATTTATGGATTCTCGTGCAAGAATTATTTTATTCAGAGAATCAATTGAAAATAAGTTTGAGAAAAATGATTTTTAAAGAATATGTACCAAACATGGGCTAAATGTTAGGTGCATAGGGGAAATCCACCAATGGGCATCGGTAGCCAGTCTAGCAAGAGAGGACTGAACAAAGCGAAAAGCTGTTTTTAAATGAAGAAATAGGCGGGGTGCGGTAGCTACTAAGGAATTCTGAAACCAACAGTCATCCACAACAAAAGAAAAGAGGAAATCCCTACCGAAGCCTGAAACTACATACAGAAAGATTTCTCTATGAGATTTTCCTCGCCTCCCTTATAAAAGTGTTACTAATAAGTTAAACCATACTCATTGATGAACAGGCATCAAAATCAAGTATCTGTCATTCTTTTCAGTAAAAACATCATTCAGTTCAAAATTTGCCAGTATACTTTACCGAAATTTATCAATTACATGCACATCAAGAGAACATATATCAATCGTTAAATATCAAATGAGGTTTTCAAACCCGGGATGGAGATGTAAATTTTGAATACAAGAACATGAGCTGCCCAAAAATGCTTGAAGAAAGCAGAAAATTTCAGATAACAAACAATAGGATATATTCCCCACAGCAGCATGGAGAATTGCAAATTTTATGATTTTTTTTTATGTTGACAGTATACGTGCATAAAATTCAGTAATAGCTATAAGGAAAAAAAGTTTGAAAGGTGAAGCAGAGACAAATAAAGCCAAAGCGGACCTGCATTTCGACAGCAACACATAATTTTTCATTACCATCAGATGTTAATTTCTGGGAAGGTTGGTCCATTGTATAATCTGCATTTGGCTGCTTGCACTCTTGAACATCATCATCTGCATCAGGGGAAGAATCCTCAGAAAAAATCACCACCTGCTCTGGCATTGCTCTATTCATCATAACTATAATATGCAGTCACAACAAAAAGTTGCATAAGTTAATAGAAAGAGAGAAACTTAGTACACAAACTAGATGAAACTGAAGTAAAATGAGTAAAGAAAATCCTGAATTAAATTGATTGATCAGATTAAATACACAGATAAATACATACATGTATACTTAACAGAAAACTATCAATCGTAGTTGTTAAAAGCTATGCCTAATGGCAAAGCAGGGAGACGCTCCAGTTCCACTTTGATAATGTAGAAGCATGGTCCCTCAATAAGTAAATCATGAGGCACAAAAAGGGGATGCTTTATTAAATTGTTTGTTAAGAATTAAACTATTTGTACAATGTTAGTTGACAAACATTGTTGACAATGTTGGAGGTGGCGAAATTCGGACCAATGATTTAAGAAACAGTTTTTGACTACTTAAAAAATGGATGGATGTGATGATGCCAACAAAGATTGTCATCCATGATTGTACAAATAAAATTGTACAAATAGCATAATTGGTTTGTTAATCATAACCTTTTTCATCTCAAAGATGAAACTGAGCCCCTGTTTATCAATCATTATTTTACATTCTATCACATTATTTTTTCTACAGTACTCATTTTCAACTGTACATTTTTCATTAAATTAATATTACACGCAAACCAAAATTTTTTCTTATTTTTTAAATACAAATTCTGCATCAATCTACTATTTCATAATACATTTTTCAAATTTAAAGGGGTTCAAATACACCCTGAATTTGATGATGAAATGCATATAAAACTTCATTTTTATAGTTTCAAAACTGATTTTGCTTACTTTAAAGTGTTTGTACAAGGCTTTGCTGATAGGAGAATAATTGTTTCCAGAGATCTACTTAATTTTTTTCTAGTTTCTATTTTTTTTATTCTGTTCTACATGCCACACTTAATCCAACCAATTGTTGCACCTTCTAAGAGACACAACATCATCCAATGCATAAGACCACACCTGCAGTGATGCAACCCAGTCCCCAGCCAAAATTTATGCCAATACTACATAAAAATTCGAGGAAAATGAGCAGGCAACAAGGTCAATAATCTACCAGAGGATGAAGGTCAGTTGTGCCGCGGATTGCAAGACAGCGTACGTTGGAGCAAACCTTCTGCCGGATGCCGCCGGAGTGCTGATTTTTGGAGTAGATAGGTCGATTTTCAGTGTGTCAAGGTCTGATTTAGGAGTTAGGGTTTAAACAATTGGGAAATTAGGATCTGATTAGGAATTTAGGCGAGTTGATTGTTCCAATGGTTAAACTTGGCTATGTCTTTGATTGGTTGTTGAGTTTAAAATATTGAGTTTTGATATTAAGCTTAGGTTCATAAATATTGTTCATTGAAATTTAAAATATCGATTTTTTATCACTAAACTTTAAAATATATTGGACATTACTCACTGAACTTTGAAAAATATTGCATATTACTCACAGAACTATGAAAAATATTGGATATTACTCATGGAACTATAAAAATATTATACATTACTCATTTTAAATTCGATATTTTTCAAAATTCAATGATTGTGGTAGCGATAATGTATAGTAGATTTCAAAATTCATTGGTCAAAACTCAACATTTTAAACTTTAGTGAGCAATCTAAGACATGAACCTAAATTTAGTGAGCAATCGAAGACATTGACTTAAATTCGTGATCAAAACTCGATATTTTAAGATTGGAACAATTAACTCAATTTAGTAGTAAGGGTGGTCTTGGGAAACCAAGCTAGTTGTACAAACTAATTCTACTTTTACACTTTTGATAGATTACACCTCCATAGTACATCAAAGGTGTATTTGCAACATCCCCCTTTATAAATTAGGTTGACAAACTTAATTTTCAACGTATGCATTGATAACATTTAGACCAATCATTTAAAAAACAGTTTTTGAAACCAATAATCTAAATTTTGTCAACACTTAGTTTGCGAACAAAGTTTGTACACGAGATTAATTCGGTCTTGGATGGACGGGCTTCCAAAAAAAATCGAAGACTTGGTTGGGGTTTTATCTGATCTCAAGAAATGGAAATTACGTCCCACCCTATTTTCAAAAATCAATATTCTAAAGATGAAGAGGAAGTTCCATTATTTACAAATAAGATATTTTATATTTAGGATAGGTTTAATTGCAAGTATGAAATTTACAAGGCAAGAAAATAAATTCTAGGTAATTGAATTGCCTTTTGCATGAAAATTATCAATTAAGTGTGTCTGATTGATTTTATTTTCAACCTAAAAAATGTTATACTTGGTCCATCTTTTATTTGTAGATGATAGGAGAGAAAATGAGTAGAAGAAAGAGTGAATTATATGAAAAATAAAAACCTTAGAAGAGAGAGGAAGAAAGAGTGAATTATATGAAAAATAAAAACCTACTCCCTCTAAAGAAAATATTTTCTTTATTTTCAAAGAAAATATGGTCATATAACTGAAAGTATAAAAATATTTTCCATCAAAAAAATATTAATCAAACAACACAAAAGTAGAAATGTAGATAGAAAATTGATATTTTCTGTGGAAAATATTAACAATCAAATACACTCGTAAATGTTATATTTTAAATTTACAATTTCCAGCAAAACCCTAACATCTCACTCTATCTTTAAATTATACTCACACACTCTCTCTAATAAACAATATCTCACTTTCTCTCTGATCACTCTCGCTCTCCCCCCTTCTAGTTACAAACACCACATGCTACTTTGTCGTTGTCGAATGTACCAAAGAAACCATTATCACAATCCGACGTAGGCACAACCTAAAAGCAGCAGGAGCACCACATTACATAAGAGCAACAATGGTGCTCATCATTGTAGTAGTATCGACGCCATGTTGCTACAGTAATACCACTAGATCTATTATTCTTTTTTTCCTTGAGTTCAATTTTTTCCAAAATAGATGCTTTGGAGTCATGGGGTGGTTTGTGGTGGTCAATAGGTTTTTACCGTCTTTCCAGTGATTTGGAATTGTTGATTGCCAATACCTGGTGGTGGGTTCAAATGGCGGTGCTACGCAATAGTGGGTTCAATTGATTCTGTGGGGGTGTTTGATCTTTGCTGCTTGGTGGTGCGGTACGATTGTGGGTTCAAATGGCGGTGCGATCAATGGTGGTGGTAGTCGTTTCAATGTTTTGGTGGTGCTGGGATTTGGGTGGTTCTTGTTGGTAGTGGAGCTGAAGGTGGTACCAGCGGTAGGGAGGTGGTGCCAACTATTTTGCAGTGGGATGGGTATAGGTAGGGTTTGTGATCAATTATTTGGGTGATGTAATCGATAAATTATTGATTTGTAGCATCTGCTACAGAGATGTCACATTTATCATTCACAAGATTTTATTTTGGACAGATCCTTGCCTAAAATATTTGTATCTTATGCTAGAACCTGGACTAACCAACGGGCGAATGTTCTAGGCATTCCTGCTCGGCTTGTTCGCACTGATGTATTGACTTCATACCTAATGCTATCCACTTCGGATTTTACTTCGCTTTATGCTGGTATGCTAGGCACTTTGGCGCCTCGGAGGTGTGGCCTGTGTTTGATGTCCTGGTAAGCTGTTATAGGAGGTGTAATAATAGTCCCCCAAGTCCATGTATGAATATTTATATAGTGCCTAGACTTTGCCGGACAAAATATTAAATTTGAGATGTTCGTCATAGACGCTTCGACCTCGGAGCGTGACCTGTGCTGATGACCTGGCAAGTCGTTACAAGAGGCGTAACAATAGTCAAGAAAAGCTAGTTGGCAGAGGCGTAGTCCCGTGGGAGGACGAGGCTCTAAATGGTAGCAATTTTAAGAAAATTTGGATTGGCAGAGACATTGTCTTATAGGAGGACAAAGCTTTGAATAGTAGTAGCTCTGAGAAAAATTGAGTTGGCAGAGGCATAGTCCTGTAGGAGGATGAGGCTCTGAATGATAGCAGCTTTGAGAAAAGCTGAATAGGCAGAGATTTAGTCCTGCTTGAGGACGAAGCTCTGGATGATAGCAACTTTTAAAAAGGCTGAGTTGGCAGAGGCGTAGTCCTGCAGGAGGACGAGGCTCTGAATGATAGCAACTTTGGGAAATTCTAAATTGGCATAGGCGTAATCTTGCTGGAAGACAAGGCTTTGAATGATAGCAGTTTTGAGAAAAACTGAATTGGCACAGGCACAGTCTTGTAGGAAGATGAGGCTCTGAATGGTAACAACTTTAAGAAAACCTGGATGGCCAAAGCGTAGTCTTGCAAGAGGACGATGCTCTAAATGGAATTTGTGCCAATGATTTGAAGACTATTGCATGTTTATAAGAAAAACAGCTGAACCATCGCTTGCTCCCAAGAAAAAGCTGCCACTGCTAATCATGGCAAGCGACTGTTGAGGCTCAAGGAGACGCGTCACATGGGTGCATATGTTGCGTTGCCATATCACATACATTGAGTATTTTTTATATTTGATCTCAATGGCCTAGATCAATAACCTAATAAACGGCCTTGATGAGACCAGATATTATCCAACGATGATGGTTTATAGGGGTTGCCTATAAAAGGAACTTACCCCATAGTATAGACTTTTTACTTTTGGTAAAAACAGAATCACAATTTCATTCTGCAAACACAAATTTCGGCGAAGTTCTTGCATTTCGAGAAGTTTTTCAGTAACCCTCCAATAACAATATTTGCTACTTAGGTAAATCATTTGGCACAACCCCCTCCTTTTTGTGCTTTAGGAAAATGACTTATGGCATGCCAGATGAAGTGATGGGGGTGAGTTGGTAGTATCTATGCTGAGGAACCCATGGTGTTGGGTTCAGATGATGTTCTAGGGCTATAGTCAAGGAAAATCATATGGAAGAGAGTGGATAGCTCAATAGATACTTCGATACACTGGAGGGCCTCTAATTACCCTTCAAAGATGATGACCGTAGACTTAACAAAGTTGCGGGTGGATTACAGATCCCAAATAGTACAGGTCTTATAGTTCCGGATCCTAATTAGCGAGCTTGTTACCTAAGGCTTAGGTGCGTGGTGGTGAGTGAGGCTATACAACTAAACCCAAACTCATGAAGCCAAATGGTAGGGTCGTAGATGTTATGGCGAGAATCCTTTCATGGGATAGAGATGTCATTTTCTGTTTTCCAAATCCTCTACGTTCCCAAAGTAACTATGGGGGAAACAAGATGACGGGATGGTATAATTTGACGTCATGGGGTTCATACTCCAGGCCCACACAATTATCCCAATTGGGCTAGGCCTCTGAATGTTTTAAATTTTTTGGCAATTTGGTATTTCAGAAAATTAAGATTTAGCTCCCTAAGCCTGAATTCTTGAGAGGGAAAAATTCATATCAAAGAGTTTAACTATGCACATTTCAAAATTAAGAAACAATGTTTAAAATTTCAAAAATAAGATATTATTAAATTTTATTTGTGAACTAATTAATTATTAATAAAATATATACAATTTGGACACAAATTAATGATTAATTGGTTGCATATTATGTTTCAGTTACAAATCAAAATTTTTATACGTTACAATTTATTCATCGATCATAGAATCAAAACATTTATAGGTTACAACTCATTTATTTATCACAAATAAGAAATTTTATAGGTCACAACTTATTTAATAATCACAAATTATTAAATTAATTAGTCACAATCACACATTTTTCAAGGTCACATTATGTGCCTGCCCATCTATGGAGTGATATATAGACGTCTACGAAGAGACACTTCAAACTAGCAGATGGAGCCACGTGTTCTTTATCCAACGATTCTTCTTCCACCTTCTTCTCTATAAATACTTGTGTTCTAAACCTTTGTAAAATAATGTAACTTCACAACTTAAATACTATTTTTCCTCTCCCTTGAGATAATATAGAAAGTCTAGCGATCTTTGCTATCGAAATTAGTTGAGCAAATTATTGTTGACTAACTTGATTGTTGGAGAGTTCGTGGCTGCAATCACCATCGCTGGAAATGGCCATGAACTGCTGAGCTTTGTGCTAAGTGTACAGAGAGGAATATACGTGGATTGCTCTTTGTTGGCCACGTCAATGTCCATTTTTCGTGGTCGAGTTCTATACTCTTTTGAAGATTTGATTGTCATGGAAAATTACTATCCGTCCAAAATAAATTGTAAACGCCCCATTCAGAGCTCGTCGCGTAGTTTGAAAATGGTTAATTTAGCACAATCAAAAATTCCATAGTTGTTCAATAATACAAAGTAATCAATGAGAAATTTTGGAAACTTTGCACGTTACATATTAATAATTTCAGAACACGATTAGTGACCCAACTTTGCCCCAAATTTCAATTTTGTCACTATCTTCAAAACATTCAATTTTAGTCCCCCACCTTAATATTTAATTTCAAATTGATCGCTTTACCAACGTTTATATTAGTTGAATTTTTTAACAAAAAAATCACATACGGATGATGGCATAAATAAGCTCATAACCAAGAAAAGGACATGAAAAAAATGGAAAAGATCATTGAATATTAGCTACGAGACATTCATAGTTAGAATTCTTACAATATATTCATCATCTATATATGAAATTTACATTCAACAAATAGTCGCGTTTCCACATACATAGTCATTTCGTAGATAATTTCCTAAACCAAGCTTCAACGTTAAAAAGATTTCGGATCAAGTTATTCCGCGTTCTTCCACTATCTTGAGAAGGTGGGCTGAATTCTCC
>NW_019266402.1:198697-294190 GCF_002742605.1 Olea europaea var. sylvestris
ATGATTATATTTTTTATTCTCATTCTTAGACTAATGGGAATCAAACGGGACCATACTAGTTCATTTTTTATTGGTAGATAGAACGGAGAGAGATAAAAGAAAAAGAGAGTGAAATACCTAAAAAATAAAAGCTTACTCCATCCAAAGAAAATATTTTCCTTATTTTCAAGGAAAATATAGTCACTTGACTAAAAGTATGAAAATATTTTCTATGAAAAAATATCGATCAAACAGCACAAAGTGAAAATTTGAATAAAAAATGACATTTTTCATGAAAAATATTAACAATCAAATACACTCACGTGATATATCAATTCATTAATGAATAACAAATTTAATTTAAATATTAAAATCTAATGTAAACCGAATTAGCCCAATTCTGAAATAACATTTGGATTTTTTCATGATAAAATTATAATAAAAAAGAGTAATGGATTTCATGAAATATAAGGATAATTGATAATTTAATGAGTACAAAAATTAATGTTAGAAGTTGACTTTAATTATCAGAAGATTATAATGAGCGCAAACAAGTTATTAACCAAATAACTCAAAAACGGGTCTGTGTGCCCGATCCGTATTACAAATCAAAAAAGGGTCCGATCCGGCGATTCTTGTATCCTTGTTCTTCAAGAAGCCTTCTCAGTTCTTTTTTTAACTCCAGTTAAGCAGTAACCAAATCTAAGAAAAAAAGATCAAGAAAAAGGTAAAAATCAGATAGTAGATCTCAATTAGAAGGAGAAGAAAAGTGATTTTCGAGTGCAAAAGGGGAAAATGGAGAGCGTATTTGGATTAGTGGGCAAAGATTTCGCAATAGTGGTGGCGGACTCATCGGCGGTGCATAGTATCCTCTTACACAAGACCAATGAGGATAAGATCATGCTCCTGGACTCCCACAAGCTCATGGGCGCATCCGGTGAAACCGGTGACCGGTATAACTCACTTTTTCGAATACTTGCGTGTATATAATTTGTGGTTTTCTGCTGGCGTTTGTTGATTGGATTTTTTTATATTGGTTATTTTTTTTAATTGTGGGTTTTTTATTTGTGTTTATGGAAGATAAATCTTGGTGGAATGCAGTGATGCTGTAATATATGCCCCTAAATTATGCTAGTGAAATATGTGTGATTTGAATGTTTCAATTGAAAATAATTTATTGTTGTGAAGGTTTAGACGGTTAAGACTTGGGGTTGATCTTAATAATAGCCCAAGATCTTTTCAAGTTAGTTAATATTTCGGTATTTAACCGATGTGGCATTTTTATCCCTTGACACGACCCCGTAAGATGGTGGCTCGTTTGAGCAAACCAATCTTACAATCCGTTGCTCATTAATTGAGACTTATAATCAGATCGAATCGCTCGTTGGAGGTTAATAGGCTCTGATACATGTTAAGACTTAGGTCCATCTTAACAAGGTCAACCTTGTTAAGAGAAGTAGCCCAAGATCTTTTTAAGTTGGTTAATATTTCGGTATTTAACCGATGTGAAATTTTTATCCCTTAACATAAACTACCCAATATATAATCAAAAATTGGTTTGGAAATTAAGAATTTCTTATCAGAATGAAAAAAAGCCTTCTGTCTATTAAATAATTCCATCCTCAATGACCATGACCGGAAACTCATTCCTTAGTTGCAGTTAAAATAAAATTTATTCTAAACTGTATGAAAACTAAAATTTCTTGTGAAGGGAAAGGCTACGACTGTCATAATGCAATCTCTGTTTAGAGGTGTGGGAGGATGTGTTAACTAAAAGCTCTCTGCTTGGAGCTTTTATTATATTTGCAGATCTTGAAGAGACTTCTTATGACGAATGATTGCTAACTTGGATCATGGGTGTCTTGATCTAAAGACTTTGAACATAACATTTTATCATTTCCATTACTGCGAACTTACATGACTAACCTTTTTAGTGAAAAGAGTAATAGAAGTTGTCATTTGGGGTTTTATTCAAAGAGCAAATTCTTTAAACTTTTTAGACACAAAATGTTTGTAAGGACCTTTTAGTACTTCTTCCAAAACAAGCCCTGATTTATAGTGGCAAAAGATAGTGATGTATGGTTGTGGTGGGTGGATGTGATGTGCCGTGGAATGGTATGTCTAATGCTGAATGATATGTGAAATTTTGCTGAAATGATTTGGAGACATAATGCTTTCATTTGGTAATTTCTTCAAGTTTCTCTTTATTTGTGCCAATGTGAGGTGTGATTTTCTTTGTGCTGACACGTGAAGGGAGTAATTGTCTAGTTTTTTGCAAATTACTTGGTTTTAATTTGGGGAGTCTTAAAAACTATAGGGGGTTCTTAAACTTGTGCTATAATATTACCTACATATTATGCGTAATGCTAAATTTGTTTCTTTTTATGCTAATGTTTTTGGCTTTACGGGTTTTCACTTTTAATATTTAGGCTTGTCAAATTGCGCTGCAATTTTCCTTTTAAGCTTGTTTATGATGTTCTCTGAAGCTCAATATCTCTGTGCCTGCTTTAATGTGATTTCAATTTCTTGGGAAATGTGTGATAGGGCTCAGTTTACAGAGTACATACAGAAGAATGTGGCTTTGTACCAATTTCGTAATGGCATCCCTTTGACAACTGCTGCTGCCGCAAACTTTACTCGAGGCGAGCTCGCGACGGCTTTGCGGAAGGTATAAGGCCTGAGGTTATGTACCGTCAGATTACTTATTCATTGTTGAATTTTGGCTTTTTAATCTTTTCGAGGATTGTAGTGATAATATCTGTTGGGGAAATAAAGAGAATTTTCTGTATCTTTATTTATATTGCTTGCTAATTTGTTTTTGGTCTTCAGAATCCATATATGGTGAATATCATTCTAGCTGGCTACGACAAGGAGACGGGCCCTTCTCTCTACTTTATCGACTATATCGCTTCCCTGCACAAGCTTGATAAGGCTGCGTTTGGATATGGTTCCTATTTTGCCCTCTCCATGATGGATAGGCACTACCAAAGAGACATGACAGTGGAAGAAGCTGTTAACTTAGTCGATAAAGTCATAATGGAAATACGATCAAGGCTGGTTGTGGCCCCACCCAACTTTGTAATAAAAATTGTTGACAAGGATGGGGCGCGGGAATATGCTTGGCGTGAATCTATCAAGGATGCCCCGGTCATTGCATCTTGAGTGGTTTTCAAAGTTTGTTTCTAGTTTCTGAAGCTCTAAATTTTCGTCTGATATGCTTAAAAAATTACATGGTTGTTGAAATCTTCATATACTGGGTTGTTTTGTGATTGAATTATTGCAGTTTGATGAAATTTCTTCTGATTCTTATTTAAAACTTGATGCAATGAAACAGTTTAATGGTTTGGCAGTAAAATAAAAGTTTCTAAAATAGAGCTCTGGTGGCTGATGAAACCTAAGAAGCACCGATACTTGTAAGCTTGTTATGTACTGGTTCGGATACGTTTCCAAACTCCAATGCTCTTCGATCCCCTCCGATACGTATTGGGTACTTTATTTAATTATTTTACCTAATTTTATATTTTTTAAATTTTCATTACTTATTTTTATTTTTGTATAATTTTCAATACGTATCCAATACTTCATTGTTCGCATGCAACTTTAACACAAAAACGTTGCTTTAAAACTTATTGTGCAACCTTTTTCTTCATCTAGTGTTGAAAGAAATTGAAATATGTATTCTTTTGTGCATTCTACGAGAAGGAATAATATAACCTCACGAATTAAAGAATTGGTTTACGTTCATAGCAATTTGCATCTTTTAATAAAAAAATTAGATATTTATTCAAAGGGAGAATCTAAAATGTGGGACATTGTTGAAAACTCATTTGATACTCTTGAAAGTGTTGGATTGTTTGAGATTGCTAATTTATCATTAAATGAGTCAGAATTGGAAAATATTATCTTTAATAATAATGAAGAAATTGACGTTGAAGAAAATGAAGTTTTGACGATTAATGATTAAGAGGGCGTTTGATTCCTATTTTCCTAAAATACAATTTCTCTCTCTTCTTTTCAACTACATATTTTTCATTAAAATAATATAATTTTACGCAAACCAAAAAATTTTCTTTCTTTTTTAACCATACATTCTTTATCAATATACTATTTTAAAATACATTCTTAAAAAAGAATGGGGCTCAAACACACCCTAAGATAAAGTGCTTTAGTATTTTATGTTATTTTTATTATTATGCTTCTATATTAATTTTTTTATATTAATAAATTTATGTTGAATTTTAAAACACGTATCAACGTATCTCCATTTTTTCAAAAAAAAGTCGTATTGACTTATCCGTATAGTACCCGAATTACGCATCTGCATTCGTTTTTCTTAAGATGAAACCCATAAACCATTAAGCCCCTGTTTGATACCGATTAAAACTCAAATTTTAATCTATATCAAAGTCAATTATCAATTTTAACCATATATTTCATGGGCCCACAATACAAATTTCATTAACTTTTATGAAAAGGGTAATTGGCACAAAACGTCTCTACATTTAAAGTTTATTGTGAAAAACGTCTCCACCTTTCATTTTTTTGACATTTTTGCCCTTATTTTCACATTTCTTTTGCGAAAAACGTCATTTTCCCCATTTTTTAATGTAAAATGACTAAAATACTCTCTCATTTAAATAAAACCCAAAAAAAGAAAAGAAAAATAAAGAATAAATTACACTCTTACTCCTAAATGTTTTAAAAAATGCAAGTCCAAATAATTATTAAAATGCCTAATAGCACAAAACGTCCCTACGTTTGGTCTATATTGTGAAAAACATCCCTACGTTTCTAATTGCTGAAAGGGGCGTTTTTCCTAATGAAACGTGAAAATAGGGATGAAAACGCAAAAAAAATTGAAACATAAAGACTTTTTCACAAGTGTCAAAGTAGGAATTTTTTTGCTTCTAGACCTTATTAAAATATTAGAAAAAAAACTATATCTCTTTTCTCTTCTTCTCCAAATGGGACTGCCACATTAAAAGTGAAAAATTTCGACTAACTATTGCCCAAATTGTCGAACCTCCATACCGCTGAACTATCTATTGATATTTTAAGACCATGAGGAGAGGCGCCCTAGTGAGGATAGTCAATTGGTGTGTTGAAAATGTTATGAGTCTCTCCGAAATAGGTGATGCAGCCAGTATTTACATTCGCGAGTTGGGTATTTTGGCTTGCAATTCCTAACAAATCTATTGGCATGAAGATTTCAAAATTAGATGTTGGGTGGTATGTGTAGAAGGAAGTGAGCGCTTTCCGATGGTATGGTGGTCCAGCAGCTGGAGTTTTTTGGCTTCTAAGGTGGTTTGCCCATTTGGAGAAGAAGAGAAGAGAGAGGGTGAGAGAGAGAGAGAGTTTTTGTTATTTTTAATATTTCAATAAGGGCAATAGAAAAAAATATCCTTACGTTTGAAACTTTTTACAGAAAAACGTTCCAACTTTTCATTTTTTTTTTTTACGTTTTCATCCCTATTTCCACGTTTCATTGCAGAAAACATCCCTTTCACCAATTTGAAACGTAAGGATGTTTTTCACACTATAAACCAAACGTAAGGATGTTTTGTACTATTAAGCATTTTAATAATTATTTGGACTCATTTGTAATTTTTAAAACATTTAGGAGTAAGATTGTAATTTATTCTTTAATTTTCTTTTCTTTATTTTTTGGTTTTATTTAAATAGAAGGGTATTTTGATCATTTGACATTAAAAAATGGTGAAAATCATGTTTTCAGCAAAGAAATATGAAAATAAGGGCAAAAATGTCAAAAAATGAAAGGTGATGACGTTTTTCACAATAAACCTTCAAGGTAGGGGCGTTTTGTGCCAATTACCTTTTATGAAAATTTTCTAAAAATTCAATTTTAATCCATACCAAATAGAGGCTAAATAAGCCTTGTATTGTTTATTGAACTATTGAGATTATGCTTCACATGAAAAATCATTTTTCTGAAAACTCATTTTCCCTCCAAATTTATTCAACGATATATTTAATGGGATTCACAATTTTTTTTTTTATCAACTTTTCAAATACACGTTTAATTAATTTTTATCGAAATCTATTAAGAATCTGATTTGTACTAAACCAAACACAAGCTAAATGTAGTTGACAGGATTTTGACATGGATTAGAGTATGTATGAGAAGTGATTATAAGTGATTTAAATTATAAATGGATAAAAATGAGTAGTGGATAAATTGATAGTAGTTTCGGATCCTTTGAAATGTATGCATAAAAATTGATTTGAGTGCTTATAAACAATTTATAAACATGAATCAAACATAAGTTTAGACACAAGAAGATAACACACGCCATCTTTTGTCAAGGTATTATACTACAGTCCAACATTGCCATCTACCATTAGGGTATTAGCGATTGTAGGCTCATGAATTTGAGAGCGGACTTTTGTATAAATACAAGGTGAAAATTTTGGATTGCCTTTTTCCTCTCCCCAAAAGCTGATATTGTAATATTCTTCTTCAAAGTGAAAATTCACGATGTTGGTGTTTGCATTGAGATTTTTTTGGTCCTTACTCATGAATCATTTAGCCCTTGTTTGTCATCCATGCAACCACATTCTTTTTTCTGAAGTACTCATTTTCAATCACACATTTTTCATTAAAATAATATTATACATAAATCAATTTTTTTTTCTTTTTTAACCACACATTTCAACATCAATCACTATTTCATACATCATTCTTTGAAATTAAAGGGGCACAAACATGCCTTTAATAGCGTTGCTTTTTTCATTCGAACTACTCAACAATGGTCCATCGAGCAATCAAGCCATGTCAAATTTACGGTGAAGAAGATGGCTACTTGTAAAAGATTTATTCAGTGTGTGGCATGGTACATAGCAGGTCCTGTGAATTGTGATGATTGTTGCACTGCAAACTTTGATATCAACACAGTCTAATTGTCAATGTACGATGATTAGACTATACATTGCAATCATGTTGATCCGATCTGAATCACCTATTGTCTTCTCGACAAGAACTACAATACAAGGTCAAGAAATTAGATTCGTCGAACTCCATAATTCGCTGGCCCCAACAACACTTTTTAACCTTTTACGCACTTATCAACTGATATTTTTGAGAGAAAAAGAAAGGAAAAGGGCCACCTCACCGGAGGGCCCTGATCGAGGATATAGGATTTTCACCTCTAGGTAGGATTCAAGGACAAATCATGCAATTATCCTTTATTCTAAAGAATAAAAGTATTAACAAATATCTCAGCTTTGAATAGCTTGAAAATTAGAGTTCTTAAAAATTGAACATTTCGGCTTGGCATAAAGTTGGTCACCCACTTGCTCAGCCGGTTCCATTTGTCTCAAATTCATAATTTCTGTATTAAACTAAACAACAAGACCAAGTCTGAAAGCCCTTCATATCTAACAAAATTTCCAATACTTCAAAGAGTAGGAGAAGTTGGTAACCCGACCCACACAACCAACACCCAGATAACTTCCTATATAAACCTAACGCATAACAGAACTCCCCCATCAAGCACCAAACATTTCCTCATTCCACAGGCTTTTTCAGTAACAATTCCGTCACTTCAAATTCAATGGAACAGCAAAAAATAGTTATGATCATGACACTTTTGCTAGTTACCTTGTTTTCGACTGGCGCCATTGCACAATCAACCGACTGCACCAATGTGCTGATTAGCATGTCACCCTGTCTCAATTACATATCCGGGAACTCATCAACTCCATCGACCGGATGCTGCACACAGCTCGCCTCTGTGGTTCGGTCCCAGCCACAGTGCTTGTGTCAGGTCCTTAATGGTGGTGGCTCCTCCTTGGGACTCAACATAAATCAGACCCAGGCTATGGCCCTGCCAAAGGCTTGCAATGTTCAGACTCCACCCGTCAGCCAGTGCAATGCTTCTGGTTCACCTGCTGCTTCTCCTGATGGATCACCGAATTCTCGAAACACAAACCCTTCAGGTATATGATTTACGCTCGTTTCTGTTTTCTTATGTTGTTGACTTAAAAGGAGACAATAAATAATCTCATCGGGTCTTAATCTTGCAGAGGATGGATCCAAAACTGTACCATCGACCGGGGATGGATCGTCTGATGCAGCTTCCACCAAGTTGGGAACCTCTCTGCTCTTCTTCCTTCTTTTCATAACATCATGTTTGTCCACCTGATTTTTCACAAAGCCTGCAAGCCTTTCACTATATATACAAGTATAGACAGTTCGCTTTCCTATTTCTTAGTTGGGATTCCTCTTGAGTTGATAAATCATTGTATTATTTATTCAATTATGACCACTTTTGGAGGTCCATCTGATTTTATATGGTCGGAGAGACTTTATGTCATCTTCTTATTATAATAAAGATTCATCTCTTTTGATTGGAATTCCAATTGCAAACCTATTAAATGTACATTATGGTCGACGTTAAGTTTGACATGACAACAATCATGGCAACTGATTTTAACCACTTATTCAAATCAACGGCACTGTTTTCCACACACCACACAGTGTCAAACTTAATGTACACTAGAAATATACAACTAGTTTAATCCATTCCAATTGTACCGAATAGATCGTTCTATCCTGATTCAAATTAGACATGGAGAAAATAATGAAACAATAAACTAAATAAATCACCACATAAATAATATAAAAAGGTCATCCCATCAAAAAAATTAAATTATTAAAACATGATAAGCATCCGAAACATTTTTGTTCTTGGTCGCTCTATATCTTCTTGACCTCGCAACTCTAAGTACAACCGCGATCTTGCCTCTATGACGCAACGTGCTTTTAGCTTGTCTATATTATGCTTATAAAATAGAGGCCTTCTAAATTTCTCTCGTGATGATATGCATAAGCAACACAAACTTTTCATTTTTGTTTTAGAGGCAGTGTGATGATAGGAATGAGGTATTGTTGTAAAAAAATTGACTAAAACTATCAAAAGAAAAAATTGAGAGATCAATTTGAAACGAGGTATGCGACTTGCAACTCTCCAAGGATGGTAACGTAGGGTGGCGATTAAAATTTTTCCATTTACGTTAATTAATTATTTATTCATTAATATTTTTTTTAGTGCAGTTTCTAGAAATTTGGGACAGAGATTTCCCACCTCAAATGAGGTGGGAATGAGTACCTATCAAGGAGAGAAATTTTGACATCTTTACAAATCTAAGGTAGAATGGAGAGCATGTGAAGGCGATGCAAGATGGAAATATAAAATTAAAAACGAATAAGCAAAAATATGATATAGAATTTTGATATTTTCTTGAAAAATAAATTATAAATAAGATTTTGGGCATATGTAGAATCTCCTCCCATCATTAATTAGGTGAGGAGAATAAAGAAAATGTGGATTTTTCATTTATTTATATTTTTTAGAATTTATTTATTTATTTGGGGGAGGGTGATTGCTTGTAATACGACCGTTGATATTCAAATTTCAAATTCTACATCTCCTCTTCTGCTGCGTCTACCCAAATCTCCCCCAAGAAAAACAAAACCCTAGGAAATATAAATAAATTTATCCAACAAAATCGTCTCCATAGAGAACATCAAATCCTTCAAGAGACCATGAAATCAATTAGTACAACTCCCAATTCCTCACTTAAATCTACCACCACCATAGAACTCAACCAATCGGAAACCCGGGATAGCTATTATTTTCCGGGATGTCGAAAAGATGCGAGCTGTAAATGTGAAATCTGCATTGCCAGCATCAATTCCACTCTTGATTTGATGCCACAAAGTGCTAGCAAAAGCTCATTCACCAAAATTTATCCCTCAAAACAGATGATTCCAAGAAGCCCTGTTTCTGTTAACAAATCGTCTCTTCTTTTATCGACACCCAAATCTAAATCGAGCGTTCCAGTTCGATCTTTCTCGGCTTCACCACCACTCAATTCCACTGCAAGAACGAGTTTTCAAGAAAAGATTAAGAGAAGAAAGAGAGATCTGGGATATGGGGTTTTCATGGTGAGGTTGATTTTGGGTTTCATCATAATTTTTGCTGCAGAATATGGATTTTCGTGTATGGTTTACGGGGTTTTAAAGCCCAAATTGTCATCTGATATTGTTAAGAATTTGGGTGAAAAATCATGGGTTTTCGAGGACTTTAATGAAAGATTATTGTTCTTGAAGAACGAGTTACAGGGCTTTGTTGATAATAAGGTTTCTACTTGTGTTGATTCAGTATGGAAAATAAATCAGGTACACTTCTTGAAATTCTTTTCTTACTTTTCAAACTTGAGAAAAATAACATCATTTTCAGACTAATTTATAAATTGGATTTTAGGATGGTTTGCTGTTGAATTCTCGATATACTTTATATAAATCCTCAACCGAGGAGGTGAGCATTTGGGGATGGCCATTGCAAACTGCTGGATTGCTCACAGCAGAATTCTCTTCAAGATCATTCACGGTTATATCAGGGAGAGTTACAGAGGTAACATCCTATTCATGAAATGGCTCGAATTGTACTGCAGAATTATTTCGTATCTTTTACACTTCCGTCACTTCTATTTCGCAGTGGTCTAATGGAGGAGAGTTGAGGTACCTGATGAAGAAGGCCAACAGTTCATGGACACAAGGAAAATGGAGTGCCAATGCNCAGTGGTCTAATGGAGGAGAGTTGAGGTACCTGATGAAGAAGGCCAACAGTTCATGGACACAAGGAAAATGGAGTGCCAATGCGGTGCAGTTTGATCCAAATACTTGGCTTCTCGAGTATCGACGACACTTTCTCATTGAAAATGCAAGATTGGTTTCAGCATCTATGGAGTTCTTGAAATTTAGGCTAGTTAGAGAGATTGAAAGGATGAAGCAAGAATTTTGGCTACTCTATGCTTTTGGAACCCAATTTGCTGATTACAGATTAGAGAGTAGCCCAATCCCTACTTGATTATAACCAACTTCTTATAAGAATCTATTCAATTCTCATTCCTCGTGAGAAATTTTTAAATAATTTTCAATCTTCAATGTATTGAATGCAGAAGTGCAATGTAATAGAATCTTTTTGCTTATGAGTTTAGAAGAATTGATTCAAGAATCAATATGGTACAATCTACCTAATCAAACGAGTTGTGCACGTACTGCAGTTTTGCACAAATCGATATCATCAATACCCTAATCAAGTCAAAAGCAAGAAAAATTGCTGTAAAATAGAAAACCCACAAAATTAAACTAAATCAAGAAGCAACAATATTCAAGAAACATTTGCAAAATTCACGAACTCCATTATAAAATTATTTATTTGAAGAAATGAAATGCAGAAGTCTTTCGATTGTTAACAAATAGCTAGAAGACACGAACAAACAAATGAAATAAAATGGCAGAACCACTATAAGCTCCCATCATTCCCATGAACAGAAGCTTCGTATTATTTCCAACAATTTCATCAGCTATTTGAAAGAAGTTCAAGTATCCTGCAGGAGGTAATTAGCCTTGCAAACAAAGAAAAGTATTGCATTCTCGAAAATCCTTGCTCAGATTGAAGACCAGGGAAACATGTTCAGGGCTCGACAGTCATGTTCTCTGCCTCTCGTCTAACTGATTCAAAAAGAACAGAAGAAAGGTACCGCTCTCCAAAGCTTGGGAAAACAGCCTGTATGCAAGTTGATGAATAGTGACAATCAGCTCAAGTGGATTATTTTACTACAAGTTACTTTCTTAAAACATTAGGTAATGAATGAATTGCCAAGCTCTTTTCCCTTTTTATCATTCAATATATCTACTGAACTTTTAAGCATGGAAAACAACACAAATGAGTACATATTGATTTCGTTTGACCTTATAGTAGGGGTAGCCCTGGATTGAGTAAAGAAAAAGGAGTTGGGTAGTCAACTCTTATTAAGAGCAAGGTTTAGCTTATTGCCTATAATTGACTATGAAATCAAAAAAGAACCAATTCTCTTTCAACCAATTTATGGACTGAAAACTTAGTAACCAAAACCAACTATCCCTGTGCCCTCACCACCACCACCAAATCATCTTACCGGCAAAAAATCATCACTGACCTACAAAGCTAACAAATCACAACAACCGAAAAAATCCTCTAAAGCAGATTAGGAAAGCGAAGAGAGTCTGCCATCATTGTGCCATCTCACCAATTCACCTTTCATGATGGGGAACCTAAGATAAAAGCCTTGCCAAAATATAAGGATGATGTCAAATTGATTTCTTTCTCAGTTTTCCTAGTGGTCCATGATTCCATCTGAGACTTGGGCGGATGGGTTATTGGGAGCAGCAATATTCTTAGAGTGGTGACCATTGGGCGAGATTGTGGACGTGGGGAGAAGTTGCTAAAATTTCTACTTAAGATTTTTTAGCATAGGATTAACTTATATAACTTAATTTAACTCATAGTTAAAAGTGTAAAAGTACTATTGTAAGCATCTCCTATAATTTTGTGCCTAGACAATTTGGAGCTATCAACTTGAGATGAAGGGAGCAATTCTTGAGAGAAATTATTGTATAAAAGGAAGACAATTTCCACTGCCACTTTCACACAACTAAATTGTGTGGATGCACATACAGGAGAAACCTGTGGAATTAGATCGAACACCAAGAAATCATCAGGGCCACCTCCTGTCATTTTTATGAGCATTAAGAAGGTCAATCAGTGATCATGCAAGAGTCGCATTCTTGAGTGAACCAAAGGGGGGAATAAATTTTTTCTTGGATGGGCAAGACCAATTCAAATCACCAGATCACAACCTCTAGGAAACTCATGGACATCTTCTTCGTAGACAATTTGGAGCTATCAACTTGAGATGAAGGGAGCAATTCTTGAGAGAAAACATTGTATAAAAGGATGACAATTTCCATTGCTACTTTCACACAACTACTCACTTGTGTTGACGCACATACAGGAGAAAACCGTGGAATTAGATCTAGTACCAAGAAATCATCACGGTCACCTCCTGTCATTAAAAGGTGACAATCAGGGATCATGCATGAGTCACATTCTCGAGTGAACCAAAGGGGACTAAATTTTTCTTGGATCAGCAAGACCAATTCAAATCACCAGATCACAAACTCTAGGAAACTCATGGGCCTCATTTTCTTTCCTTCAACTATAGTATTATTATCTTCTTGACCTTGTAGAAACAAAGACACAGAAAGTAAAGAGACTTACAACAATGAGTTTTCCAGCATTCTCTGGCCGTTTTGCTATCTTAATTGCTGCAGCAGCTGCAGCACCAGATGATATCCCTACCTGTAGCATACATTTCCAAGTTAAGAATTTGCTTGTCCAGAATGAGCATTACAAGGGTATAAATTTGGAAAAAGTGAAACTGATAAAGTAGAACAATTTCACAACTCATCAAGAGACTTGCATTTTAAACTTACAAGTAACCCTTCTTTCAATGCAAGAAGCTTGGCAGTTTCTATGGATTCATCACTTGAAATCTGGAGAAGAAACAGATGAAATACATTAGTTATACCTGCAATTCTGCAAATGTTGCTTATTACTCCAAATCCCCACAACTTACATGAGAGAAAAGAATTCACACACAGAAAGTATAGAGGACCACTCAGAATCTTACCTGAATTACTTCATCAATGAGATTCACCTCTAACACTCCGGGAATAAAACCAGCGCCAATTCCCTGGATCTTATGTGGACCTATGCCGTCATAAAAACAACATTTGTATAAATGAAATAGTTAAAAAATTGCCAACGAATATGTCTAGTTGGTTAGCGATGCCTCACTACATTTAACTAGTGTAGAGAGACAAAATCAAATCAATTTAGTTTATGCAAGTACATAAAATTCCTAAGAATTTTTAACATACAATGGGCAATTAACAGTGAACAATGAAAAGAGCCTTTCATTATAAATTAGAATATATTATGTTATTCTCTTTGAGCATGTTTACTTGGTTATGGATCTCTAGGATTTCCTCTCAATAAAAAAAAAGGGATCAATCCCAGAACAAGAAAATTGTGCAACTCATGACCGGAGTACTTGGAACAGGGTACATACAATGAAAGGTACTCACCTGGTTTCCCTCCAGAAAGAACAGGACTTTCAACTGGTTCCACGCCATATAGCTAAAATATGAGTGATAAAAGTTGTTGGATAAGGTCCATAATTAGATAAAGCACTAAATTACAGTTCGAATTTAAATGTCAAGATAACCTTTATCTCAGAGTTCTGTTCTTTAAGGTATTTCCCTGCACCGGTAATTGTGCCTCCTGTACCAATTCCAGAAACAAAAGCGTCGATTTTCCCATTTGTTCCTCTCCAGATTTCTGGTCCAGTAGTTTCATAGTGTATCTACAAGTAAATCAAGTGATGAATCAAAAATTTATCAACAAACAATAACATCACAAAGAATAACAATAATACACAAGATAGACACCTTAGGGTTGGCAGGGTTTTCAAACTGCTGGAGAATGTAGGCATTTGGTGTCTTGGCCTTTATCTCTTCCGCCTTCTGAACAGCGCCTTTCATTCCCTTAGCAGGATCTGTGAGCACCAACTCAGCACCAAAAGCACGGAGAATAATTCTTCTCTCCAGACTCATAGAAGAAGGCATGGTAATGATCAGCTTGTAACCCTTTGCTGCTGCCATAAATGCCAAGCCTATGCCAGTGTTACCACTAGTAGGCTCAATGAGAACACTCTGTAACAAAAATAAACAAAACAAATTCAGATCCAACCACAATATCTCCAAGAATACACTTTACAATAAAAGGTCAATTTTTTTCTTTGCTATAAATTACCCGATATTGAAGTAGTATTTGTAGATGATGGAGATGCTAATAACTAACCTCCCCAGGTTTGATGAGTCCTTTAGCCTCCGCATCGGCAATCATACTGTAACCAATCCTGAACATAACAATGGCCATCAAATACCAAGCTATCAACACTAAAGAAAGTAAAGAGAGACTGTGAAAAAGAAAGGTCAAGACCTAAACTTGGGGGCACTGAAATCAAGCATGTTAATGGTTTGTAGAGATTTACTGTAGAATAAGTAGCCATACCTATCCTTAACACTAGAACATGGTTCCATTGATTCCAGCTTGGCTGCTACACGCGCAACACAACCATCGACAACATTGTTCAGGTACACCAAAGGGGTTTTACCAATCAGCTGTACAAGAAGTCGCAAACATTGAACTTAAAAAGGCGAAAAAAAGGAAGATAAGTGAACCCTACTGTCAATCAAACTAGATAAACAAGGAAACTGATTTATGGAGACTTACTTCAGTAACATCCTTAGCAATTCCAACCTTTTCATCCGCCATATCTGTGTAACGATTCCCGAATCAAATCGCTAAGAATTTAAGTTGCTTTGGAATTTGACAGTTCTTCTTATTCTTCAAAAAGGTCGAAATGCGAAGTACTCAATAACTCGAACACAAAGTATATCATATATACAAATACACATTGTCAAATGAAAGGGACAAACAAACTAATTCATATTATAATTATCATTAAAACTTGATTAAAAAAAAAAAAAAAGGAATGCAGTATCAGTTCTTTATCAAACTTCAACAATAATTAACCAAAAAATTCTTCTAAAAAATGGAAATGTTTATATAAACACACAACAGTGCGTCACTACCTCATCAATTTCAGATATAAACAACTTATAGCTCTCGTTTTTTAAAAACGGAAATTACCTTTTGATGGGCTGAAGGATCGTATTAAAAACTTTCAAAATGACCTCTATAAAAAGGAAACGTCAGAGGTGTTAGGTGTGCAAATCTGTCGTTTGAACAAGAATAAATCTTGGACTTGTTTATACAACGTTAATCACGATTATAATTAATTAACTTTATTTAAATTCCATAATCGCACAATATCCAATAATGTTCCCTATATGAGCCCAGGCCCAAAAGGATTTATCATTTTTTTTTTAAATTTTAAAGTTAAATTACTCTAATGGTAACTGAAGTTTTGAATAGTTACGATAATGGTCCCTAATTATTTTCTAATGAAATAAGCATTCAAGTTCTAACAGTTAAAGTAATGGTCACTCAATAAATAAACATCAACGATAACTCATATGTAATTCTATTAAGTGCAAACATGTAACCTACCAATATTATTCGTTACGTCAACTCATTAAAAATCACTGTTAAAACGAGACCGAAACTATATATCTTACTTTTTCTTAAATAAATGTGTTTTTAACTCAAAATTCCTAACTCTCTAATATTGATGGCTAACACATTGGTACTTAAAGATGTCTATTTTATTTTTTAAGTAATAGCGACATTATAACAATAAAATATTAGAACACTTGTCACTATGTCTATTAATTAAATGTTTATTCTAATAGTTTATACAGTGACGTTATGCCAATTAGAAATGGATATTTGGATTATTTTTTTATTTGGCCCAATAATCTGTATATTCTGTTTTAGCTGTCATAAATGATTCAATTCTTTATATTTTGTGCTGGATAATTCTCATCATTTTATACTTTGAATAATTCATGAAACTTCATATAATTATAATAAAGCCCCCATTTGGCCCCCATTACATTACATTACATTACATTTTATTTTTTTATCTTCAATTTTCAATCATAATTTTTCAAAAAATAATATTACACGTAAATCGAAAACTTTTCTTTCTTTTTCAATCACTCATTTTCAAACAAAATACTATTTCACTCATTTTTATTCAAATAATAGAGGCCAAATGGGGGCTTAATTGAGAATCGAATCAAACTTCATTTTTTTTTATCGGGAAAAGTGAATTATATTGATCAAAATCATATACACGTACATCGGACATTCCCAAGCTTACAAAACCAAATCAAGTGCATATACATCTACACCAGGTATTCCTGGGCAAAACAAAATGAGAAAAGGTAGGAACAAACAAAACGACCTATAGCCACATAGCTAAGGACAACTCATATTGAATCAAAACATCCAAATAAAGTAATAATAATAATAATAATAATAATAATAATAATAATAATAATAATAATAAAAAGACTTTGGAGGCATTTGTTTCCCGTTTTTGTAAAAATAAGAATGAAAATTATAGCCGTTATGAACTCCACACAAAATATAGAAATTCAAATTTGATGACTTGATATAATAGATAACGGTTATATTTTTCATTTTAATGGGGAAAGAATGAAAAACAAATAGGGGCTTTGTATCTATAGCTAGACGAAAACTATGCCAAAACTAATTGATTTTTATTTATAAGACAAAATCGGAGAAAACAGCCTAGTTTATTCCGACTTTGATTTGGGAGGGGTGAATTCATGGTACCACTTTAAATCATCAAGACTGACAATGATCATTATTAATAGGAAAAATTGCAGCAGAAGCTCCAAACCTTTGAAATATTAGCAGACTTTTTTCAAATCTTTGATTTGTTGCAACCATCACCCCTAACTTTTTCAAACGTTCTAGGTGAAGCCATTTTGGACGGTTTCTATCCACAATCCCATTAGTTGACCAAAAATTTAACTCTGACCATGCTTTTAATATTTTAAAAATGGGTAAAAGAGTAAATTTCCATTTATCACCTTAAATAATAATTAAATTAAAAATATAAGAAATTAAAACCCCCCTTCACTGCCATCTTCTTCCTGTCACCCTCACCCACCTCCACCCCCATCTCAAACCTAAAATCCAGACCAACCACCGCCACCTCCACCTCAATCAAGCAAATTTCGGACATCCTTCTCTGTGAGTGGCAAATGTCCCGACTCTATGCACTTTTCAAGTTACAGCAGCCTCATCATCTGTTGCACAGAAATTGCAATCTTGGAAAACAAGAGGATACAGACATACGATTCTTGCCGTCCCTCTCAAGGTTTGTATATCATAGTTCAAACACTAAATTTCCCCTACAATGGACTCAAATTAGAGGGACAAGAAATAATACCCTGCAATAGGCATTATATTCCTTATGGATTTCATCTATCTGAATTACTTCAATAGCTCCATATTTTTCTTTTCCAATCATCACATGGAGTCCTCCCAAAATGGGCTTTGTAGGTATTAATGGCACCAGATTCGTGCTTGTGGATAATGGGAATATAGAATCATCTGTGCATTTGAATGGATGGAATTCTTATCGGTAGAGGAAAGTGTGTGGGGTGCATCGAGATATAAAGTCTTTGATATGCTCAAGAAAGGGGCTGAAATGGGGATAACAGTTTCCAAGATTGGTGTCAAGGACTACAGTTTTACTTAGCCGCTTGACACTATTGCAGTCGCAGTTTGCCCAACTTCGGTCGCACATTGTAAATATTACTTCACTGAGTTGTAATTTTCTTTTCATTGTAATAGTTATTTCAGTTGTAAAATAGCTCTGATATTGGTAAATATTTAGTATAATTCCTCGTCTTTTAAACGTCTACTCCTGTCACTTAGATTTTTGTTCAGAATGCTATTATAGGGGGTATTAGTCATTCAAAAAATCTTTCAAGCTCACCGATGTCCGCCCCCTGCACCAGCATTTGTAATTTTTTGCTTTCATCAATTGTAATGTTCAGTTTTCATCAATCAATATTCAATTTATTTTCAATGTATTCAAATTCTCTATTGTAAGCTTTCTACAAAATTGCAACCAAATTTTCTTTTATCCCGATGCGACCGAGAAAAGGCGGAAGGTAGTCTATCGGAACAGACTACTGTCGCACGGTGTCCCTTTCTGTGCCAAGAAGAAGGGCACCCCGCGAAAGTTGGTATCAGAGCTGCGGCTCACAACCCTCGATAAGAAATCTATGGATCCAATTACATCCCAGACCACTGAAGTGGTAGAGCCTCAAAAGAAGGGTACTACGAAACAGCGTGTGGATGCACTTGATGAGACAACTACTAGATTGTACTATGCTATGGAAGGTCTCGAGGAAAAAGTCGAGATGGCTGAATCTGAGATTCGTGGATTACACATTTAATTGGATGAAAGCCAAAGAGCTTGCGCAGCAATGATTGAAGCTGCTGCAATCATTCATGATCTGCAGGATGAAATGGAAGCGTTAAGAGCTCAATTGCGGGTACTCCAACGTGCGGTGGGCAATGGGCAAGCTCCCGTACCCGAGTATGCTCCTAGGCTCAAAATTCCTGAACCGTGTACCTACGGAGGGGCACGTGATTCAAAAGAAGTCGAAAACTTCTTGTTTGATATGGAACAGTACTTTCTAACAGCTTCGATCGAAGACGAAGCTAGAAAGGTAACCACAGCTACCATGTATCTGGGTGGAGATGCAAAACTATGGTGGCGAACCAAATATGCTGACATTCAGGCCCACAGGATTCGAATTGATTCTTGGGATCTCCTCAAGGAAGCGATCAGATCGCAGTTTTTTCCGAAAAATGTCGAGTATCAGGCTCGACGGGCACTTCGAGACCTGAAACACACGAGCTCTATCAGGGAGCATGTGAAATCCTTCTCAGGGCATATACTGAATATTCGAGATATGTCGGAAAATGATAAGCTCTTCACCTTTATGGAAGGGTTGAAGCCGTGGACACGCACAGAACTTCAAAGACAGAAGGTTACTGATTTGAGCACGGCCATGGGAGCTGCTGAATGCTTGAGCGACTACCAAACAGAATCTAGAAAAGATCGACCTTCGGGGAGTAATCAAGCAAATGGAGGTGGTAACAGATCTTACAGACCCAGCTCGAACCCAAATGGGGGAGAGCTTTACTCTCAGAATAGAGAAAGAGCCTATCAAAGCACCCGTGGCTTTCAGGAAAACTATCATAATAGCCGTCAAGGAAATTTTAACGGCAACAACAGTAACAACTGGAACAAAGGAAAAGCAACAGAGGGCCGAACTGATGCCACTCCCAAATTGAAGTGCTTTTTATGTGATGGACCTCATCGGGTGTCGAAGTGTCCTCAAAAGCGGATGGTGAATACATATTGTCAGTTAGCAAGTGGCGGGTCAAGTTCAAAGCAAGAGGCCCCGTAGGCTAATTGTCATAATGAGACTGACTCTGAAGAGGATGAGGACGTAGTTGGGCATTTTCACATCGGTGCAACACACTGTTGCATCGGGTTGCTGAAAAGGATGATTTCCCATTGAAAGAGGCAAAGATGGAAGAAGCGAAGGCTCGAATTTGTAGGGCCAAAAGCTTAATGTACATTGATGTAAAAATCAATGGGAAGCCAATCAGGGCTATGGTGGATACTGGTGCTACCCACAATTATCCTGCATGTACCGAAGTAGAGCGGCTCGGACTTGTTCTAGAAAAGGGTAGTGGAAAAGTCAAAGCAATCAACGCCGCTGCTCAACCAATAGCTGGAGTGGCGAAATCGATGTTAATCAAAGTAGGTCCTTTCGAGGGAAGGACAAATTTATCTGCAGTTCAGATGGATGATTTCAAGCTTATTCTAGGATTGGAATTTCTTCGGGATACTAAGACAGCAGTGTTGCCATATTCTGATTCGTTAATGATGATGGGTAATAAGCCACGTGTCATCCCTACACAAGTTGGGAGGATGGGCGAGAAGAGTATCTCAACCATGCAATTTAGTAAGGGTTTCAAGAGAAATGAACCCTCTTTTTTATGCACTCTTCGATTGGAGGAGATCAAAGAAGCAAATGGTCCTATTCCAAAACCCGTTAAAAGGCTTATTTGGGAATTTGAGGATATCATGCCGGAAGAATTACCAAAGAAATTACCACCAAGAAGGACGATTGATCATGAGATTGAACTTATTCCAGGCGCCAAACCTCCCGCCAGGGTACCATACCGTATGTCTCAGCCTGAGCTTGAAGAGCTTAGGAAGCAATTGGGGAAAATGTTGGAGAGTGGAATCATTGTGCCTGCGAAGTCGCCATACGAAACTCCTGTATTGTTTTAGAAAAAAGGCCGATGGTTCTCTTAGAATGTGCTGTGACTATCGAGCCTTGAACAAGATTACTGTAAAGAATAGCTATCCTATCCCACTGGTTGCGGATTGCTTCGATCGACTGAGTCGCACGAAGTATTACACAAAAATTGATCTTAGGTCCGGATACTGGCAAGTTCGGATCAAGAAGGGAGACGAAGCAAAAACTACGGTGGTAACCAGATATGGAGCCTTTGAATTTAAAGTGATGCCTTTTGGTTTGACAAACGCTCCAGCAACATTTTGTATTATGATGAATCAAGTACTTTACGGGTTCTTAGATGATTTTGTCGTGGTGTACTTGGATGACATAGTAATCTATAGCGAGACATTGGAGGAACATGTCCAGCATGTGAGGCAAGTTTTTAATCGGCTACGAGAGAATGAACTTTGCTAAGTCGTCTAAATGCTCATTTGCTCAGACATCTATCAGTTTCTTGGGTCACATCATTGAACAAGGTAGAATCCGCATGGATTCGAAGAAGGTTACCGCCATCAAAGATTGGCAACCACCAAAAATCGTACATGATGTACGTTCATTTCTTGGGTTATGCAATTACTATCGAAGATTTGTGAAAGGCTACTCAGAAATTGCACTGCCACTTACTGAATTGACAAAGAAGGATAAGAACTGGGATTGGTCATCCCAATGCCAAGCTGCTTTTGAAAGGTTGAAGAAGTCCATGCGGACGAACTCGATTTTAGTCTTACCGGATATGACTAAACCATTCGAAGTTCATACAGATACTTCAGATTTTGCCCTTGGTGGAGTCCTCATGCAAGAAGGACATCCGGTAGCATATGAGAGCCGGAAGTTAAACCAGACAAAATGTCGTTACTCGGCACATGAAAAGGAATTGTTAGCAGTTGTCCATTGTCTCAGAGAATGGCGTCACTATCTTCTTGGGTCTCCATTTATTGTGAAGACAGATAACACTGCAGTTAGTCACTTCATGTCCCAACAAAAACTATCGAGCAAACAGGCTCGTTGGCAGGAATTTCGTTCAGAGTTCAATTTTATGTTAGAGTATCGTCTCGACTCTAGTAATCATGTTGTTGATGCTCTTAGTCGATGGGCCGATTTAGCTGTCATCTGCCCTGTAGCTGCTCTTTCAGGGAGCGCAGTCTCCACAAACACTAGAGAGCAAATTCGGGCACTTATGGAGAAGGACCCGGCTACCCAATATTTGGTCGACCTCATCAAGTAGGGTAAAACTCGACAGTTCTGGCTCGATGGGGAACTAGTGAAGACAAAGGGAGATCGCCTATATGTTCCTAAGGGTGCAGATATGAGGAAATCACTAATTACAAAATGCCATGACACAATTTGGGCAGGGCATCCCGGAGAGGGTCGCACTTGTGCACTACTGCAACGTGCATACTACTGGCCTCAAATGCGGGACAAGATTGCAACATATGTAAAAACCTGTCTTTTTTGTCAGCAAGATAAGACAGATCATCAGAAAAAGGCGGGCTTGCTAGAGCTCCTTGCCGTCCCCACCCGGCCATTCAAAAGTGTATCGATGGACTACATTATTGGGTTGCTAAAAGTTGAGGATTTTGGCACTATCATTGTCGAGGTGGACCGTCTATCAAAATATGCAACTTTCATTGCAGCGCCTAAGTATGTATCTGCGGAAGAGACAACTCAACTCTTCTTCAAACATATTGACAAATACTGGGGGCTGCCTAAGGACATCGTCAGTGATCGAGATCCTCGTTTCAGTGGCATATTTTGGACTGAGTTGTTCAAACTTCTTGGTTCAACTTTGAGCATGAGTTCTAGTTTTCACCCACAATCTAACGGACAGAGGAGCGCTTCAATTCTATACTAGAAGAATATTTTCGGCACTTTATCTCTACTTCGCAGAAAAACTGGGTAAAACTTTTGGATGCGGCCCAAATTTGCTTCAATGCCCAAAAGAGCTCTTCAACCAATAAGAGTCCTTTTGAGATTGTTACTAGCCAGCAACCGCTACTCCCTCATACAGTGGATGTCGAACGAAGTTCCAAGTCCCCTCAAGCAAAGAACTTTTCTCAAGAGTGGAAACGAAATATTGAAATTGCTCGGAGTTATCTTGAGAAAGCTCAAAAACTGTATAAAAAGGCTGCAGACCTAAAGCGCCGTTTCATTGAATTCAATGTTGGAGATCTGGTAATGGTTAAGCTCCCCGACAGAAATGTTTACAAACCAACAAGAGGGAAGGACTTAAGATTGTCACCAAAATACATCGGACCATTACCCATCGTGAAGAGGATTGGAAGAATTGCATACAGAGTTAAACTCCCTTCATGGTGTAAAATCCACAAAGTCCTTCATGTTAGTATGTTGAAGTCATACTTTGCGCATAAGGAGGACGCGTCTAGAAATGAGCCAAAGCGACCTGTGTTTGAACTGAAGAAAGCTGGAAAAAAGGTAGCTAAAGTTATTCTTGACCATCGAATCACTCGAGCTTCTAGAAAAGATTATCAGGAGTACTTGGTCAAATGGATGGGATGCAACAGCGAGGAGAATACTTGGAAAAGAGGAAAAGATCTCGGAGCCTTCAAACCATTAATTGAACCATATCATGCATTGATGGCACCGAGAACGTCGCCAAAACAAATGGGGGAGAATGTCAAGGACTGCAGCTTTACTTAGCCACTTGACACTATCACAGCCGCAGTTTGCCCAACTTCAGCCGCACATTGTAAATATTACTTCAAATTTGAGTTGTAATTTTCTTTTCATTGTAATAGTTATTTCAGTTGTAAAATAGCTCTGATATTGGTATAAACGTTTAGTATGATTCCTCGTCTTTTAAACGTCTACTCCTGTCACTTAGATTTTTGTTCAGAATGCTATTATAGGGGGTATTAGTCATTCAAAAAATCTTTCAAGTTCACCGATGTCCGCCCCCTGCACCAGCATTTGTAATTTTTTGCTTTCATCAATTGTATTATTCAGTTTTCATCAATCAATATTCAATTTACTTTCAATGTATTCAAATTTTCTATTGTAAGTTTTCTACAAAATTGCAATCAAATTTTCTTTCGTCCCGACGCAATCGAGAAAAGGCGAAAAGTAGTTTAGCGGAGCAGACTACTGTCGCACGGTGTCCCTTTCTGTGCCAAGAAGAGAGGCACCCCGTGAAACTTGGGCTTTCTGTGATGGTGCTCAACCTAATGATCTTCAATGGTGGTGACGGAGGCGATGGAGGTGGCGGCGACGGGTGTGATTTTGGGTTTGAGTTGCAAGTGGGCGGTGGGTAAGGGGTGAGAGGAAGAAGATGACAGTGGGGTTTTTTTTATTTAATTATTATTTAAGGTGATAAATGGAAATTTACTCTTTTACCCATTTTAAAAATATTAAAAATGTGGTTAAAGTTAAATTTTTGATCAACTAACGAAATTGTGGATAAAAATCATCCAAAATGGCTTCATCTGCAACGTTTGGAAAAGTTAAGGGTGACGGTTGCAATAAATCAAAGATTTGGAGAAATTCTGCTAATGTTTCAAAGGTTTGGGACTTCTGCTGCAATTTTCCCTTAGTAATGATAGATAACATTATTCTTTCCAATATCTAAACAGGTGATAAATAGAATAGTTATATCTATATATACATTCAAGCATCAAGCATAAGCATATGGCATCATCACTCAATTCAAATTCAAATTCCAACCTCATGGTACCTTCCGAAATTCCTTTGCCACATCATCAACATTACAACCCGACTCACGATCCTACGTAATGTGTATCCCTCCATTGCCTCACCCTGCAATTTCAAAGGTAGCTTCCAATTTTCTTGAACACCAATATCTGTATTCACAAGGTTGCAACTTAAAAGTCGATCAGTTTGCTTTTGACTGAGCAAAAATAACTTTCAAACTCGGCCAAACATGCTCTCATTACTTCAGAATTTAGCATACCAAATGAAGTTCAACGGTTTCCTAAATCAAGTGTGGAATAGAACAAGGTGTATAAAAAATATATATTCCAAAATCAGCTGCGCTTAGTCACGACGCTGATTTGATTCTAGTTTCTATTGATGATTAGGGTTACCGAATACAATACACAGCTGTTATGAAGGGTAATAGACTAATGGAGTACTGACCATTTGAGTCGACATCATCTTTCCTAAACTCTACAATTTAGGAACTATATTATAATTTCTCTTGCATTATTACATTTTAGTATCCTCAACGGCAGTGACCTCTTGGAGAGAAATGGAACATGCAAATCAACTCGAATATATCTTAAAGTGTAAGCATTGCCCCCAAAATGTCACATTCGTATTTCCTTCCTAATTACAAGGTTAATATTGCTTGGTCTGTTTCTATCGGAATCTTAGCCAGATTATGCACAATTCTCATTGGATGCTGTATTCAGAGCCAAGGCTTCACAAGAAGAATCAGCAAAAGCCACAAGATCCCGTCCTACCTCATGGACAGCCTTCTGATTCAAGTCCGGTTTCAATCTTGTGGTACTTTCATGAGTACCCTGAACGGTAGAAACAGATACAGGATCTTGATCCTCATTGCCATCTTCATTAGCAGCCTGTGCAGAATTGGCAAGAGAAGAACCAAAAGCTGATTCCACACCACTAACTTCAAGGTTTTCCTCGTTACAAGAGGCTGCCAAGTCATATTTTTTATCAGCATCCCTTAAAGGTAAGGAATCTAAAATACCATTAAAGAGAGTGGCTTTCGTATCAGCGGCAACAACAGAATCCGAGGAAAGTCCTATAGATGAATGAAGTTCACTTTCGTTGTCAAGTGCACTAAACTGGTTAGCAGAACTCGGTCTCTCTAATATTGATGGCTAACACATTGGTACTTAAAGATGTCTATTTTATTTTTTAAGTAATAGCGACATTATAACAATAAAATATTAGAACACTTGTCACTATGTCTATTAATTAAATGTTTATTCTAATAGTTTATACAGTGACGTTATGCCAATTAGAAATGGATATTTGGATTATTTTTTTATTTGGCCCAATAATCTGTATATTCTGTTTTAGCTGTCATAAATGATTCAATTCTTTATATTTTGTGCTGGATAATTCTCATCATTTTATACTTTGAATAATTCATGAAACTTCATATAATTATAATAAAGCCCCCATTTGGCCCCCATTACATTACATTACATTACATTTTATTTTTTTATCTTCAATTTTCAATCATAATTTTTCAAAAAATAATATTACACGTAAATCGAAAACTTTTCTTTCTTTTTCAATCACTCATTTTCAAACAAAATACTATTTCACTCATTTTTATTCAAATAATAGAGGCCAAATGGGGGCTTAATTGAGAATCGAATCAAACTTCATTTTTTTTAATTATCGGGAAAAGTGAATTATATTGATCAAAATCATATACACGTACATCGGACATTCCCAAGCTTACAAAACCAAATCAAATGCATATACATCTACACCAGGTATTCCTGGGCAAAACAAAATGAGAAAAGGTAGGAACAAACAAAACGACCTATAGCCACATAGCTAAGGACAACTCATATTGAATCAAAACATCCAAATATAATAATAATAATAATAATAATAATAATAATAATAATAATAATAAAAAGACTTTGGAGGCATTTGTTTCCCGTTTTTGTAAAAATAAGAATGAAAATTATAGCCGTTATGAACCCCACACAAGATATAGAAATTCAAATTTGATGACTTGATGTGATAGATAACGGTTATATTTTTCATTTTAATGGGGAAAGAATGGAAAACAAACAGGGACTTTGTATCTATAGCTAGACGAAAACTATGCCAAAACTAATTGATTTTTATTTATAAGACAAAATCGGAGAAAACAGCCTAGTTTATTCCGACTTTGATTTGGGAGGGGTGAATTCATGGTACCACTTTAAATCATCAAGACTGACAATGATCATTATTAATAGGAAAAATTGCAGCAGAAGCTCCAAACCTTTGAAATATTAGCAGACTTTTTTCAAATCTTTGATTTGTTGCAACCGTCACCCCTAACTTTTCCAAACGTTCTAGGTGAAGCCATTTTGGACGGTTTCCATCCACAATCCCGTTAGTTGACCAAAAATTTAACTCTGACCATGCTTTTAATATTTTAAAAATGGGTAAAAGAGTAAATTTCCATTTATCACCTTAAATAATAATTAAATTAAAAATATAAGAAATTAAAACCCCCCTTCACTGCCATCTTCTTCCTGTCACCCTCACCCACCTCCACCCCCATCTCAAACCTAAAATCCAGACCAACCACCGCCACCTCCACCTCAATCAAGCAAATTTCGGACATCCTTCTCTGTGAGTGGCAAATGTCCCAGCTCTATGCACTTTTCAAGTTACAGCAGCCTCATCATCTGTTGCACAGAAATTGCAATCTTGGAAAACAAGAGGATACAGACATAAGATTCTTGCCGTCCCTCTCAAGGTTTGTATATCATAGTTCAAACACTAAATTTCCCCTACAATGGACTCAAATTAGAGGGACAAGAAATAATACCCTGCAATAGGCATTATATTCCTTATGGGTTTCATCTATCTGAATTACTTCAATAGCTCCATATTTTTCTTTTCCAATCATCACATGGAGTCCTCCCAAAATGGGCTTTGTAGGTGTTAATGGCACCAGATTCGTGCTTGTGGATAATGGGAATATAGAATCATCTGTGCATTTGAATGGATGGAATTCTTATCGGTTGAGGAAAGTGTGTGGGGTGCATCGAGATATAAAGTCTTTGATATGCTCAAGAAAGGGGCTGAAATGGGGATAACAGTTTCCAAGATTGGTGTCAAGGACTACAGTTTTACTTAGCCCCTTGACACTATCGCAGTCGCAGTTTGCCCAACTTCGGTCGTACATTGTAAATATTACTTCACTGAGTTGTAATTTTCTTTTCATTGTAATAGTTATTTCAGTTGTAAAATAGCTCTGATATTGGTAAACATTTAGTATGATTCCTCGTCTTTTAAACGTCTACTCCTGTCACTTAGATTTTTGTTCAGAATGCTATTATAGGGGGTATTAGTCATTCAAAAAATCTTTCAAGCTCACCGATGTCCGCCCCCTGCACCAGCATTTGTAATTTTTTGCTTTCATCAATTGTAATGTTCAGTTTTCATCAATCAATATTCAATTTACTTTCAATGTATTCAAATTCTCTATTGTAAGCTTTCTACAAAATTGCAATCAAATTTTCTTTCATCCCGATGCGACCGAGAAAAGGCGGAAGGTAGTCTATCGGAACAGACTACTGTCGCACGGTGTCCCTTTCTGTGCCAAGAAGAAGGGTACCCCGCGAAAGTTGGTATCAGAGCTGCGGCTCACGACCCTCGATAAGAAATCTATGGATCCAATTATATCCCAGACCACTGAAGTGGTAGAGCCTCAAAAGAAGGGTACTACGAAACAACGTGTGGATGCACTTGATGAGACAACTACTAGATTGTACTATGCTATGGAAGGTCTCGAGGAAAAAGTCGAGATGGCCGAATCTGAGATTCGTGGATTACACATCCAATTGGATGAAAGCCAAAGAGCTTGCGCAGCAATGATTAAAGCTGCTGCAATCATTCCTGATCTGCAGGATGAAATGGAAGCGTTAATAGCTCAATTGCGGGTACTCCAACGTGCGGTGGGCAATGGGCAAGCTCCCGTACCCGAGTATGCTCCTAGGTTCAAAATTCCTGAACCGTGTACCTACGGAGGGGCACGTGATTCAAAAGAAGTCGAAAACTTCTTGTTTGATATGGAACAGTACTTTCTAGCAGCTTCGATCGAAGACGAAGCTAGAAAGGTAATCACAGCTACCATGTATCTGGGTGGAGATGCAAAACTATGGTGGCGAACCAAAAATGCTGACATTCAGGCCCACAGGATTCGAATTGATTCTTGGGATCTCCTCAAGGAAGTGATCAGATCGTAGTTTTTCCCGAAAAATGTCGAGTATCAGGCTCGACGGGCACTTCGAGACCTGAAACACACGAGCTCTATCAGGGAGCATGTGAAATCCTTCTCAGGGCATATACTAAATATTCGAGATATGTCGGAAAATGATAAGCTCTTCACCTTTATGGAAGGGTTGAAACCGTAGACACGTACAGAACTTCAAAGACAGAAGGTTACTGATTTGAGCACGGTCATGGGAGCCGCTGAATGCTTGAGCGACTACCAAACAGAATCTAGAAAAGATCGACCTTCGGGGAGTAATCAAGCAAATGGAGGTGGTAACAGATCTTACAGACCCAGCTCGAACCCAAATGGGGGAGAGCTTTACTCTCAGAATAGAGAAAGAGCCTATCAAAGCACCCGTGGCTTTCAGGAAAACTATCATAATAGCCGTCAAGGAAATTTTAACGGCAACAACAGTAACAACTGGAACAAAGGAAAAGCAACAGAGGGCCGAACTGATGCCACTCCCAAATTGAAGTGCTTTTTATGTGATGGACCTCATCGGGTGTCGAAGTGTCCTCAAAAGCGGATGGTGAATACATATTGTCAGTTAGCAAGTGGCGGGTCAAGTTCAAAGCAAGAGGCCCCATAGGCTAATTGTCATAATGAGACTGACTCTGAAGAGGATGAGGACGTAGTTGAGACATTTTCACATCGGTGCAACACACTGTCGCATCGGGTTGCTGAAAAGGATGATGTCCCATTGAAAGAGGCAAAGATGGAGGAAGCGAATGCTCGAATTTGTAGGGCCAAAAGCTTAATGTACATTGATGTAAAAATCAATGGGAAGCCCATCAGGGCTATGGTGGATACTGGTGCTACCCACAACTATCCTGCATGTACCGAAGTAGAGCGGCTCGGACTTGTTCTAGAAAAGGGTAGTGGAAAAGTCAAAGCAATCAACTCCGCTGCTCAACCAATGGCTGGAGTGGCGAAATCGATGTTAATCAAAGCAGGTCCTTTCGAGGGAAGGACAAATTTATCTGCAGTTCAGATGGACGATTTCAAGCTTATTCTAGGATTGGAATTTCTTCGGGATACTAAGACAGCAGTGTTGCCATATTCTGATTCGTTAATGATGATGGGTAATAAGCCACGTGTCATCCCTACACAAGTTGGGAGGATGGGCGAGAAGAGTATCTCAACCATGCAATTTAGTAAGGGTTTCAAGAGAAATGAACCCTCTTTTTTATGCACTCTTCGATTGGAGGAGATCAAAGAAGCAAATGGTCCTATTCCAAAACCCGTTAAAAGGCTTATTTGGGAATTTGAGGATATCATGCCGGAAGAATTACCAAAGAAATTACCACCAAGAAGGACGATTGATCATGAGATTGAACTTATTCCAGGCGCCAAACCTCCTGCCAGGGTACCATACCGTATGTCTCAGCCTGAGCTTGAAGAGCTTAGGAAGCAATTGGGGGAAATGTTGGAGAGTGGAATCATTGTGCCTGCGAAGTCGCCATACGAAGCTCCTATATTGTTTCAGAAAAAGGCCGATGGTTCTCTTAGAATGTGCTGTGACTATCGAGCCTTGAACAAGATTACTGTAAAGAATAGCTATCCTATCCCACTGGTTGCGGATTGCTTCGATCAACTGAGTCGCACGAAGTATTACACAAAAATTGATCTTAGGTCTGGATACTGGCAAGTTCGGATCAAGAAGGGAGACGAAGCAAAAACTACGGTGGTAACCAGATATAGAGCCTTTGAATTTAAAGTGATGCCTTTTGGTTTGACAAACGCTCCAGCAACATTTTGTACTATGATGAATCAGGTACTTTACGGGTTCTTAGATGATTTTGTCGTGGTGTACTTGGATGACATAGTAATCTATAGCGAGACATTGGAGGAACATGTCCAGCATGTGAGGCAAGTTTTTAATCGGCTACGAGAGAATGAACTTTGCTAAGTCGTCTAAATGCTCATTTGCTCAGACATCTATCAGTTTCTTGGGTCACATCATTGAACAAGGTAGAATCCGCATGGATTCGAAGAAGGTTACAGCCATCAAAGATTGGCAACCACCAAAAATCGTACATGATGTACGTTCATTTCTTGGGTTATGCAATTACTATCGAAGATTTGTGAAAGGCTACTCAGAAATTGCACTGCCACTTACTGAATTGACAAAGAAGGATAAGAATTGGGATTGGTCATCCCAATGCCAAGCTGCTTTTGAAAGGTTGAAGAAGTCCATGTGGACGAACCCGGTTTTAGCCTTACCGGATATGACTAAACCATTCGAAGTTCATACAGATACTTCAGATTTTGCCCTTGGTGAAGTCCTCATGCAAGAAGGACATCCGGTAGCATATGAGAGCCGGAAGTTAAACCAGACAGAACGTCGTTACTCGGCACATGAAAAGGAATTGTTAGCAGTTGTCCATTGTCTCAGAGAATGGCGTCACTATCTGCTTGGGTCTCCATTTATTGTGAAGACAGATAACACTGCAGTTAGTCACTTCATGTCCCAACAAAAACTATCGAGCAAACAGGCTCGTTGGCAGGAGTTTCGTTCAGAGTTCAATTTTATGTTAGAGTATCGTCCCGACTCTAGTAATCATGTTGTTGATGCTCTTAGTCGATGGGCCGATTTAGCTGTCATCTGCTCTGTAGCTGCTCTTTCAGGGAGCGCAGTCTCCACGAACACTAGAGAGCAAATTCGGGCACTTATGGAAAAGGACCCGGCTACCCAATATTTGGTCGACCTCATCAAGTAGGGTAAAACTCGACAGTTCTGGCTCGATGGGGAACTAGTGAAGACAAAGGGAGATCGCCTATATGTTCCTAAGGGTGGAGATATGAGGAAATCACTAATTACAAAATGCCATGACACAATTTGGGCAAGGCATCCCGGAGAGGAACGCACTTGTGCACTACTACAACGTGCATACTACTGGCCTCAAATGCGGGACAAGATTGCAACATATGTAAAAACCTGTTTTATTTGTCAGCAAGATAAGGCAGATCATCAGAAAAAGGCGGGCTTGCTAGAGCTCCTTTCCGTCCCCACCCGGCCATTCAAAAATGTATCGATGGACTACATTATTGGGTTGCTAAAAGTTGAGGATTTTGGCACTATCATTGTCGAGGTGGACCGTCTATCAAAATATGCAACTTTCATTGCAGCGCCTAAGTATGTATCTGCGGAAGAGACAACTCAACTCTTCTTCAAACATATTGTCAAATACTGGGGGCTGCCTAAGGACATCGTCAGTGATCGAGATCCTCGTTTCAGTGGCATATTTTGGACTGAGTTGTTCAAACTTCTTGGTTTAACTTTGAGCATGAGTTCTAGTTTTCACCCACAATCTAACGGATAGAGGAGCGCTTCAATTCTATACTAGAAGAATATTTTCGGCACTTTATCTCTACTTCGCAGAAAAACTGGGTAAAACTTTTGGATGCGGCCCAAATTTGCTTCAATGCCCAAAAGAGCTCTTCAACCAATAAGAGTCCTTTTGAGATTGTTACTGGCCAGCAACCGCTACTCCCTCATACAGTGGATGTCGAACGAAGTTCCAAGTCCCCTCAAGCAAAGAACTTTTCTCAAGAGTGGAAACGAAATATTGAAATTGCTCGGAGTTATCTTGAGAAAGCTCAAAAACTGTATAAAAAGGCTGCAGACCTAAAGCGTCGTTTCATTGAATTCAATGTTGGAGATCTGGTAATGGTTAAGCTCCCCGACAGAAATGTTTACAAACCAACAAGAGGGAAGGACTCAAGATTGTCACCAAAATACATCGGACCATTACCCATCGTGAAGAGGATTGGAAGAATTGCATACAGAGTTGAACTCCCTTCATGGTGTAAAATCCACAAAGTCCTTCATGTTAGTATGTTGAAGTCATACTTTGCGCATAAGGAGGACGCATCTAGAAATGAGCCAAAGCGACCTGTGTTTGAACTGAAGAAAGCTGGAAAAAAGGTAGCTAAAGTTATTCTTGACCATCGAATCACTCGAGCTTCTAGAAAAGATTATCAGGAGTACTTGGTCAAATGGATGGGATGCAACAGCGAGGAGAATACTTGGAAAAGAGGAAAAGATCTCGGAGCCTTCAAACCATTAATTGAACCATATCATGCATTGATGGCACCGAGAACGTCGCCAAAACAAATGGGAGAGAATGTCAAGGATTGCAGCTTTACTTAGCCACTTGACACTATCACAGCCGCAGTTTGCCCAACTTCGGCCGCACATTGTAAATATTACTTCAAATTTGAGTTGTAATTTTCTTTTCATTGTAATAGTTATTTCAGTTGTAAAATAGCTCTGATATTGGTATAAACGTTTAGTATGATTCCTCGTCTTTTAAACGTCTACTCCTGTCACTTAGATTTTTGTTCAGAATGCTATTATAGGGGATATTAGTCATTCAAAAAATCTTTCAAGCTCACCGATGTCCGCCCCCTGCACCAGCATTTGTAATTTTTTGCTTTCATCAATTGTAATGTTAATTTTTACAACTACTACTTCCAAAGAAACCTCTGAAACAGCTTCTACCTCAGATTGCATGGTGCACTCATCAGTACAACAAATACCAGATACAGGATTCTCGTTTTCAGCAGCCTCCTCAGCCATTTTCAAAGTTTCACCTGAAGGTCATCAATCAATATTCAATTTACTTTCAATGTATTCAAATTTTCTATTGTAAGTTTTCTACAAAATTGCAATCAAATTTTCTTTTGTCCCAACCCAACCGAGAAAAGGCGAAAAGTAGTTTAGCGGAGCAGACTACTGTCGCACGGTGTCCCTTTCTGTGCCAAGAAGAAAGGCACCCCGTGAAACTTGGGCTTTCCGTGATGGTGCTCAACCCAATGATCTTCAATGGTGGTGACGGAGGCGATGGAGGTGGCGGCGACGGGTGTGATTTTGGGTTTGAGTTGCAAGTGGGCGGTGGGTAAGGGGTGAGAGGAAGAAGACGACAGTGGGGTTTTTTTTTATTTAATTATTATTTAAGGTGATAAATGGAAATTTACTCTTTTACCCATTTTAAAAATATTAAAAATGTGGTTAAAGTTAAATTTTTGATCAACTAACGAAATTGTGGATAAAAATCGTCCAAAATGGCTTCATCTGCAACGTTTGGAAAAGTTAAGGGTGACGGTTGCAATAAATCAAAGATTTGGAGAAATTCTGCTAATGTTTCAAAGATTTGAGACTTCTGCTTCAATTTTCCCTTAGTAATGATAGATAACATTATTATTTCCAATATCTAAACAGGTGATAAATAGAATAGTTATATCTATATATACATTCAAGCATCAAGCATAAGCATATGGCATCATCACTCAATTCAAATTCAAATTCCAACCTCATGGTACCTTCCGAAATTCCTTTGCCACATCATCAACATTACAACCCGACTCACGATCCTACGTAATGTGTATCCCTCCATTGCCTCACCCTGCAATTTCAAAGGTAGCTTCCAATTTTCTTGAACACCAATATCTGTATTCACAAGATTGCAACTTAAAAGTCGATCAGTTTGCTTTTGACTGAGCAAAAATAACTTTTAAACTCGGCCAAACATGCTCTCATTACTTCAGAATTTAGCATACCAAATGAAGTTCAACGGTTTCCTAAATCAAGTGTGGAATAGAACAAGGTGTACAAAAAATATATATTCCAAAATCAGCTGCGCTTAGTCACGACGCTGATTTGATTCTAGTTTCTATTGATGATTAGTGTTACCGAATACAATACACAGCTGTTATGAAGGGTAATAGACTAATGGAGTACTGACCATTTGAGTCGACATCATCTTTCCTAAACTCTACAATTTAGGAACTATATTATAATTTCTCTTGCATTATTACATTTTAGTATCCTCAACGGCAGTGACCTCTTGGAGAGAAATGGAACATGCAAATCAACTCGAATATATCTTCAAGTGTAAGCATTGCCCCCAAAATGTCACATTCGTATTTCCTTCCTAATTACAAGGTTAATATTGCTTGGTCTGTTTCTATCGGAATCTTAGCCAGATTATGCACAATTCTCATTGGATGCTGTATTCAGAGCCAAGGCTTCACAAGAAGAATCAGCAAAAGCCACAAGATCCCGTCCTACCTCATGGACAGCCTTCTGATTCAAGTCCGGTTTCAATCTTGTGGTACTTTCATGAGTACCCTGAACGGTAGAAACAGATACAGGATCTTGATCCTCATTGCCATCTTCATTAGCAGCCTGTGCAGAATTGGCAAGAGAAGAACCAAAAGCTGATTCCACACCACTAACTTCAAGGTTTTCCTCGTTACAAGAGGCTGCCAAGTCATATTTTTTATCAGCATCCCTTAAAGGTAAGGAATCTAAAATACCATTAAAGAGAGTGGCTTTCGCATCAGCGGCAACAACAGAATCCGAGGAAAGTCCTATAGATGAATGAAGTTCACTTTCGTTGTCAAGTGCACTAAACTGGTTAGCAGAACTCGGTTCTCCGTTGACTTTCTGTGTAATACTGTGTGCAGATGCTTCAAGCAGAGAACCAGGAGTAGATTCAATACAACCATCTTTTATGTTTACTTCAGAGGCGGCAGTATCATTAGAAACTTGGTCAGTGGAGCTTCTATCAACTTGAATTTTTACAACTACTACTTCCAAAGAAACCTCTGAAACAGCTTCTACCTCAGATTGCATGGTGCACTCATCAGTACAACAAATTCCAGATACAGGATTCTCGTTTTCAGCAGCCTCCTCAGCCATTTTCAAAGTTTCACCTGAAGGATCAATAATGGATTCCAGAGAAGGAGCTTTATAACTTATTTTGCACACACGACCCATGACAGCTGCTACAGATTCAGAATTATCCCTAAGAGGAAGTTTTAGCAAGGGATTTTCCACCTCAGAAATGTCAGTACTTGCAGTGGACATAGAGGGGAACTTCAAGTTAGCAGAGGATTCTTTTAGCTTTTCCTCCGTCTCAGACTTGGTTACAGATGTTACCTTGCTGGTGTCAGATTTATGAGTAGCATCGCATGCACTAGGTGAGGTCTTACCATATGAAGGAATATATGTTGCTGGGGAATCAGTATCCATGCCATTAACTTTGTCTTGGATCTTTATCTCATCGCACACACCAGCATTGTCAACCACCAGTCTATTGTGCTCCATGGTAAAATCAATATCAGGTTTGTCTGCCAAAACACGTAACTGAGGTTGATTCTCTTTTGATTTAACAACCTTAATACCTAGTCCAGAAGATGTGAAAAGGTCACACAACAGTTAGATTCAGGGGTAAAGATAGCACAATAGTCTAAGAGAAAAAAGAATCAAATTTCAAGTCATGTAAAATAGGTCAAACTTCATTTTGTTCAATATAAAACGGGAAAAAAGGTACTCATAGAACAGGGTAAAATAATAATGTTACCATCAGTAATTTCTGACTTCATTAACTGCTTCTGCAACATGTCTGCCCCGGGAAAAACCAACATACTCAGGGATTTCATTTCTTTCTTGTGTGCATCCTCAAGTTGATGGAAACCAAACACTACAGTCCATGTGTTCATATGCTCTGATATGGCAGGGATAATCAATTTCTCGACTTTGAGAGAGCATAGGGTCTGGCGTTACAGCAGTTGAAAGTTGAATCATTCATCCAAAGCAATTTAATATGAGAAAAAGGGACTTCCATTGCCCAAAAAGCAGAGGTTTCGATTTTCAGCAAATAATTTTTAGCAACACAGTAATTTTAGGAAGCAAGAAGTGATATTTGGGGCTTGGACATAACAGTCGTCCAGAAAGCATAAACTGATGCATACTTAACAAGTGAAGGTAATGACAGGATGCCCTCTTCTTACCGACTCAATAGCAGACAAAAGTCGCCTGCACATTCCTTGGCGCCTATAGATCGCGCGTGTCCCAATAAATGGCATCTCAGCAAGACAGTTCCCGTGGATCCTAATTAGATATTGATATACACAGTAAATCAAAATGATTTTTCTTTTTGGTCAATAAACTTCAACAAGCAACCATACCATAATTCAACAATCCATATTGACAAGATTATAAATGAGAAACCCAACACAGCACATCTAAACAAAAAATAATGTTTCACCCAATGGTGAAGACAATATACAAGTAAATAACACAGAAGTTCATCCTAAATGAAATCCCATGGACATGCAAATGGACATGCGAATAGATGACAAGAACTGAACAAGAAAAAGGTAAAATTAGACAAACCGGATCTAGAAAATATCTTACTTCCCATTGAATGTAACTACGTCAGTGATTCGAACAATATATACCTTTAGGAAGAAACATGGTTGCAAATCAACTCTTCGTTTCTTTCTTTTAAAAGTTCTGACACCATTCTTCCCATATCCGCGTGGAAGTCTGATTTCCTTGAACTAGTTCACCAATTCAATAGCTTGTCAAGAACCTGAGGCATTTAACTCTACTAATTGCACCTTTTGGCCAGCCTATCTACACACACAGTGTGTTTTGTAGTGGCATGGTTGTATAGATTATTAACTCTTAAGGCACAGATGTGGCATGTTTTATGGGTACTTGTACTGCTGTCCCAGATTTATTTCACTCCCTCACTTTTGTACTGCTGTCCCAGATTTATGGGTACTTGTACTGCTGTCCCAGATTTATCCCATACACCTCATAAAATTGATAGGTCAAGTTTTAACTTAATCTAATGATCCACAAGATTCTCTAAACTTTCCCACCACCTTCTGAACTAGTAACTTCCCTGCGTAGCTGTCCAAGATATTTATGTGGAAATATATAGATACACTCCTATAATGTCACAGTCCATTTGCACCCAGGATTGACAAGCCATTTACCAGCAGACAAGAAAAAATCAATCCTAAAACTTGTTATAGGCTTTTATTATCATTTTCTAGACAATGTAGGTTGATTTTAAACATATCATTAATCTATCATCTGTAAAATATGCATTAAAAAATGAAACCCAAAAGACCAAATATCACAAAGAAGATTATTGCCGTTATGTCTGCACCAAGTACTAAAACAAGTTGCTCATCTCATTCTGAAAATTGATCTTTAGAAAGTAAACCTTTTATTTCGAAGAGTCCAAAAGCAGTGTTAGAAGATGAGATAGTAATGCAACATCATTGAATTCACATTACGGATTAACAATTTATAATGCATCTTGATTCTCACTGCTGCAGAAAACTGATAGCACCCATGACTTAGGTTTGTTGTCAAAGTCACAAATCATTTTACCTGACAGATGCAGCAGAAACTATTTCATCACCTCGCTCCAAAATTGCCGTATAAAAGCCACGATAATCCAGACGATTAAAGTTTGATCTACAAGAGAAGAGACTCACAATCATGAGTAGAATATTTTAAAAGACCATTATATGACTGCTCATGAGAGAATATAGGAGATCAGTCATCACAGATAAAAAGCAAGAGCAGAAAATGACAAAATATTGTAATATTCATGCATACTAGCAAAGCTATGCACATAATATACACATAAACAAATATAAAGTAAAAAAGTAGAAGATATGCCATTTGTCTTTCATGCTTATACACCGTAAAATTCTAATATTAATATCCATAAGCTGATGGCTTCACAAGTATTGGAAATACACGCTTGATTTGTATAAACTCCACAATAATAAGATTTCTTGAACAAATTGTAAACTAAAATCTGGGTGCAACACTAAACAGAGAATAGAATATTTTTTAAATCCAAAATCACATTATGATTATAAAATATCTGCTTCAGCAAGATCAGTATCCCCTTACCCACAACCGTAGACAACATTACGAATTATATTGATTCCACTCCTCCTGTCAATGATGGGCAAAAAACACTCATCCATAATCGATAACGCGACAGCTAGCTTAGAATTGCATTCCACCCTTTGAGGAAATTCAAATTGCAAGGAATCGGAAACATCCGTTCGCTGAATAAGAGACCATGAAAATCCTGCCTCCAGTTCAAGTTTAACTCCAACAATCTTCTGCAAATTATCATAGATCTGACAAAATAAAAGAATGTGAAAAAAGTTTCTTCTGATTTCTGAAGCTTGCAGAAAATATTCAATAAGACACAACACAGTAACACTGTCAATATAGTTGGCAAAAATATAAAACTTAAGGAGGAAACAATACTTTGAAAACAAAATTTATCATGTACAGGAAATCTATAATAAAAGTCAAACGTTCGAGTAAGAATTAATGAATATGTTCTTCTTACTGTGTTTTGCAACACACATACAGAAGTTAAATTTTAATGACTGATGAATAATTCATGAACACTGAAGATACTAATGGTAAGTTTTCAAGGGAGAAAATAAGGGCAGGCTAACAGTGATTATTTGGAAAAAAAGGAATTCATAAGAGATCAAATTTATATTCTGGCTAGGAGTTTAGTAAGAGTGGGCAAACATATGAAAGCAACAAAAGTGGGTAAATCTAAAATTTAAATCAACTGTCTAAATAGAATATTCTGATTGAACTTCACACATTCATAATTGAAGTTTTCAGCAATATGGGTGGTATTTTGTAGGAAGTTTGATGTCCAAAACCTTCGGGATAGACAAGAGACTCTTATTCTTCTTCTTGTTAAATACCTATAAAAATCCTTTTATTTTAAGACACATACAGTTGATTTCAAAAAGCTGTTACTAAAAAGTGCCTTTCTGTATATTGGCTAACAATGATAATCAACAATAATTAGCATCACTTTAAGAAAAATCTTTTATGCTAGTCTTAGAATTTTGGAAGGAATAAATCTTCAATCAAAGATAGAACAAAAACCATTTTGCATCATATCTAAGGGATTCCTTGGTTTGGGCCGAAGAAGCAATGTCACTCCATCATTATCAAACTAACTACAATAATTTTTTCTCTGTAAAGATCCTACTAAAGCGCCTTGTACTTCTAATAGGCCATGAACTATATGAGAATCATTCTCAACGAGTACATAAGAAATGGTTCCATGTCCGGGTAGAGACCAAAGATCTTAAGCAATCGATCCGGCAAAATTATTCAACAGATAAAGAAGTATTGTTAATTTCTTCATACTCATTCCAAGTTGGAAGTACCATTTAGACAAATAAAAATTCCCTTTGTTACATGATCTCTTCTTCAAAAGGATGGAAAGTCAACATGCGTCTATTATTGAATTCACACGACCTTATAGTACCCAATTTGGGAACGTCCAGTGCCAAAGTCACTGAATGGGTAAAATGCCAATCCCTAGACTATGTAATCTACTAGGTTGTGGGCAGACATTTTACCAGAGGTTTCTAATCTTCCCTTGTGTGATTTTTCTTGAAGCATATTCTTGGGGGTGGGTGCAGAGCAGACAATTTTAAGGCAGACTCCCCATTCATTAGATAGAGAAGATCATCAAGATTTCGTGATTCGCTACCGAACTTATTCCATTACAAATTATGAAATGAATAATAAAAGAATACAAAAATCAAAGGCATTCGAGCTCATTATCCCAATTCCTTTTGTTAGTTCCAATAAAACTAGAACATGTTCACATAAGACTACAACCTTGATGTTCGTTTCGAATCCATAAAATAGGTTGCTTCAATATAACCGCACATTTATTCTTCTTTCTATAGATTTTTTTTAACCCCCAATTGAGACTCGAACTCAAGTCACTAACCTAATAAAGCTTCGTTCTTACCATTTGAGCTAGGCTCTTCATCTCCTTTAATAGGAATTTGATTTGTTTTTCATTGCTTAGTTCAAGAAGTAGGAGATATAAGGGCATAATTTTGATTTTTCTTATGTTTTTTTTACTTACATAACAAGAAACAAGATCCTTGGTTGATAATATATTCTTCACCTATATGCACATGAGAATCATATAAAGAGATTTAAAAAGATGTCATAACTCAAAAAAACTAATAAATTTATCCATCTTCCAAGATTATTAAGCCCCCATTGGTACAGAATTTTAGTAAATTTTGATAAAAGTTGATGAAATGTGTGGATGAAAAGTTATAGATCCCATGAAAATGTTAAAATTAATTGTTGACTTTGACTTTGATAATCTAGATTTTATTGTATGAAACAGGGGGTAAGTATTTATATAATTGCATGTACCTTTGTGAAATCAAGAAAAAAACTACTAGCTGTTTGCACCACAAAGGCATGGTAAAAAGAAAATATTAACTGCTTTGTTTTCTTCTATTCCTGATTTCGCCCTTCCAATTCATTTACTTCTTTATCTATTCACTTGTTGGACCATGAAAATGGCCTTTAGTAGAATGTTAAAATGCACATGGTCTACATATGCACCCTCCGTGCATGATGAAAAAAAAAATGCTCAAAGATTGGTCTCCCTATGCACCCTCCATGCATGATGACAAAATGCTCGAACCTTCTAGCATGTTTGGGAAGCATTTATAAACGGCTTAAATTATAAATAGATAAAAATAAATTATGTGGGTAGTACTTATGGGTTCTCGAAATATGTGGATAAAAAGTATCTTTGAGAGTTTATAAACATGAGCCAAATAAAGGCTATATCTTACAACCAGCAAACATATAGAAAAATTATGTTTTTGGGATAGTGACATGAGTGGACAATAATTTCCTTCTTGGTTTCCAATTGTATATTTGAAGACATAATTCCTAATTGTTCATCTAGTTTACAAAGGCTTTCAGGACATTCACAGAACACATTTTCCACTTCTACAAGGATCCCGCCGAAGAAGCAGCAAAAAAACAAGTTAGATTACTGTAGCCAAGATGAAATCGATGATTACCAGAAAGTCAGTTACACTGGTGATACCATGCTGTAGTATTTCTCAGCATTAATCCCAAAAAGGAAACAAAAGCTTATACCTCTTGGCACTTCTGCCCACAAAAAGAATGAGATTCACCATGTGAACTCACAGCCACACCATCCACCAGCTCACTGCATGATTTATGATCTAAAAAAAACACAGAAAGTAAGAGTCATTTAACTTGCTTCAAAAACCCAAAAACAGAGGAAAAAGTGGGATGTAGCCACATATAGAAAGCTTCAAAAACACAAAGATAATACATTTTTTTTCACAGAGGACGCATCTGATAAGGTCGACAGTCCTGTCATTTTCATCAGCAACATTTTCACTAACATCCCCACAAAATTTGCATGTACACTTGGGGCAGTGCCAATCACCTGGAGGGAGTGCCTGCGGTGAGATATAGTATATGAGCTATCTGAAAAATGTAAGTTGCACGCAACCATGCACAAAAAGATACAAGTTTCATGTAACTAAGCCCCTTTTTGGGCTCCATTAAAATTTAATTTTTGGAGAAAATGTGTTTTGGAATAGTTATTTTTTGGAGAACGTGTGATGTAATATTATTTCATGAGAGATATTTTTTGAAAAGCAGAGACGAAACAGGGGCCAAATACATATCCAATAGCTGATAACTGCACAATATTTGCTAAAGTACCAGCAGATATTAAACTAATGGGGATACCAAATTCAGCAGACAACCACAGCTGCAGTATTTTTTATACATGTGTAAAAGTTTAAATTATGTGAATGTGCAGCTTAGTATGTTCTGGTGAGTGAAAAGATCCACAAAAATAGACGTCAAGTAACATAGGGGCAATTGCCTATTTGACACACATTTAAATATATGTAACAACATGTGCACAAGAAGCAATATTCTTGTACAAGAAAAGATGAATTATGTAACTAACTGTAAATTGAGGGATTGAAATAGGATAGACAAGAAGACTCAAAGGAATTCCATGTTAACAAAGTAATAAACATGAAAAATCCAGAAAGGTCGTGACTTGAGCTATCTAGAATGTACCTGTATTCCTAAACAGCTCTGGTGTAAAGTTGATGGACAACTATCACAACAGATCAAATCCCCTCCATCACCACAGATACCACACGTATCATCATCTGGATCATCACCATGAACATCTACAGTGTGGAAATCTTGGCACACAGACTCCTCTTGCCTATTCCAGGCATCTATTTGGCATTGCAAAAGAGAGGCCCCAGACTCCAAAAGTATGTTCTGAAATGGCTGACGCAACTTGCTGCCAGCATGGAGCTCAAACTTTGAAACTGTAAGGATTTTACTACAGCAACCGCAGTGGATCCCATCCCTCGTGATCCAGCCTTCTAACATTACACGTGTCTGTCTACGGTTCATATACTGTACCTTTTCACTTAAATGTGCAATACCAGAGTCAATCAACCAAGCCAATATAGTTCTTTTTCCAGTATATGTAACATAACCATCAGATTCAGAGTTTTGCCCTTGGTTAGAGCTGCGTACAAGCAAAGTGCATCTCCCAATTATCTTACTTGTTCTTCCTTGTACTGCTTTAGAACTTGTTTTGTTAGAAGTTTTTTCAACTCTGTCTTTCTTGGGCTTCCTTTTGGGTAAATCATCACTTGAATCATCCCCCCTCTCTTCACGAACTTCACGCAATTTGCCTTTTAATGACTTACAATTCTGTTTCCTGTAGGAATCAAGATTCTCTTCATTCTGATCGCTGTCTGAGCTCTCTGCAACCTCTTTTCCAGCAGATTTCTTAGCCCTCTTATTCGTGCAATCTTCTTTTCTCTTCCTTTTCATTTCTTTCTCAATCTTCTTTTTAGTTTGCCTTGTAAGCTTGTTTATTAGATCTTCAGGCAAAGGAGCAAACAAGGAAGAGCCAACATCAGATTTAGTTTTCCCATTGTCTTCCTCCAACTGTTTCTTGAGTGCATCATAAGCCTTAATTATTGACCAGTACGCCGTTCCACTGGGGTTAATGTACACAGCATCTAAGTAGTCTCTGTTCCGCCGTGGTCTATAATCAATGGTCCAGCCAGCATCAACTAGCATATCCCTAATCTGCTCACGCAGCATTTGCTTTTCTGTGCTCCCACCACGCTTCACTTTCTCTTCTTTCTCATTAGATGGCGTCGATTTTTGGGAAGGGGGATATCTTTCTTCCTTCATTTTCGCCACATTCTTTGAGCTGCCAGCATGCAGCTTTGGTCGTGCCAGTTTGAGCGATGTATCAATGTCATCAACCCGTGAATCTCTATCTTTTTTGCCTTTGCTCTTAAATGGTTTTACCTTTTCGAGTTGCAGGTCCATTTTCTCCTTCTCAACCATTTTCTCTTTGTCAACAAATAAGCCATTTTTAGGTTGCTTGGAAGCCGAATGAATTGAGGATCCGAATAAAGCCTTCTCGACAACATTTTCAGACCCAGAATCATTACTTACTTTAACTTCCCGAGGTTCATAATTCCTATGCTGAGATGGCAAATCAATCTTTTTCTTTTTCACCATAACCTTCAACACCCCATTTTTCCCCTGCAACCTAATTGGCTCATTCTCCACCCCCTGGTACTTTAACCTTAACAATGAAACTGGCATATGTCCTTCATCCGCCTCCAACTCAAATCCTTTATTCCTCCCACCACTATATTCTACCACTTTGCTCTTCCCATAAATAGAACCGCCAAAATATGAACCACGTCTCCCTTTATCCACCATCACACTCCGGCTTGACGACCCACCTCCAACTTCCTTAAAATTCCCACCACCACTTCGCCTAACCATCTTAAACCTGTCCTGAACATACTCATTCCTCATCTTCTTCCCATCAAACTCTTGGCACTCGTCGTACTCATCAAACTCAAAAAAATCCAACCTATTTCTTTTCCTCTCACCACTACTCCCCGTCCCGCCATTGTTCCTATAATACTCCCTGCCTTCAAGCCCACTCTTCCCACCCTCCATAGAACCATTCCAAAATTTCTTTTCATTCACTTTTCTTCTCATAAACTCCAATGACTGGTTCTCATAACTCGAACCTGAATCACTAACAACTAATCTTGGCCTCTTTTTTTCCTTAATATTGTTCGAACTCCCCAATCCACTTAAATTGTTATTTTCACTTCTCTTTTTAATAATCAAACACCCTGATGAACTCTTCTTCTTCAACACGCCTCCTGATCCCAGACTCCCCTCCATTTTCACACATCAACTACGTAAGAACCCTTGTATAATTCAACCCAAATTCAACATGACGTTACAAGACACATCACGAACACAAATTCTCAATCCCTAGATCAACTTCCAGATCTGAAGGTAAAATATCGAAGAACTAACCCCAGAGTTCTTTGAAAATTTTCGAGAATTATTACAAGAAATTGTGGAACACAGGTGTAATAGTTAACCAAAGAATTTGAAAATATTTACCTTGCCGTAGAGAAGTGTACCATTATACAATCGTACGTCAATCGAATTAGATTTCAATTTGGTAATGTAATAATTTTCAGGCAACAGAGAGAGAGAGAGAGAGTTTTGATTGGTTACAAGTTTATACATATGGCAGAGGGAAAAAAATATGAAAACAAAAATATTAAAAAAACTGTGACCCTGACGTTGTTGCAGTACAAGTAACTTAAAGTTTGAAATTCAGAAACTTTATGCATTTAATCTTTTTTCATTGTTATTTTTATAGAGGTTTTATGGATTTTGGATATATTATGGGACATGATGTGTATGTAGGCAATAATTTTTGGGAAAATTGCAGTTGAGGTATCAAATCTTTCGTTTATTAGCAGACTTTGTCCAAACTTTTAATTTGTGCCAACCACAATCCCAAATCTTTCAAAAATATGCATCAGAGGCTCAAATGGATGGAAACTGTCAATTTGACTGTTAGTTGACCAAGAAAAGTTAATTTTGACCTATTTTGACTAAAATGGAAAGGGTAAAATGGTAACTTGATAATTACCATATTAAATAAATTGAAAAAAATCAAAAAATAAAGAAAATAAATAAAATGATTGTCTTCTTCACCCCCACCCACTCCACCCCACCCCTAAACCAGCCACCAACAGGTCCAGCACCACCGCCTGTCACCAGTACCACCACCAAGAGACCATTGCCGGCAACAACTCTTCACACCCATTACCAAAAAACCATTACAAATCAAAATAGAAATCGAGATGATTCTAGGTTCCATATAAGGTCCAGCACTACTATAGGCTTAGAAACGCCCAGTCGCTCTATCGCTTCTCGAGTTGCTCAGCAGCAGCCTCGCGAATGCGGACGGACGGCTCTTGCATCGTGCGGGTCTCGGTGTCGGGTGCGAAAGTGGAATTTCTCCAATTCCACTGTAGCAAGAAATTTATTCTTCGGGTTTGGATTTTAATTAATTAAGTAGGGATAATGTTGGAATTTGATGTTCTTCGGGTTTTCAATTGACTGCGAGATTGGGAAGTGAAACAGATTAAAGGATTTTGAAGTTGCAGACATGGAATGAAAAATTTGGGGTGGGGTGGGAGTGATGATGAATAGTTGGGGTGGGGTGAAAATGAAGATGAACAATATTCCCTTTCTTTTCTTTGATTTTTATTTATTTTGTTTTTACTTTTCTATTGTTATTATTAATTATTTTAATTATTAATATTAAGAAAAAAATGTAAAGTACCATTTTGCCCTTTTTAATTTGGTCCAAATTAATCAAATTTTGACTTTTCTAGTCAACTAACGGTCAAACGGATGGTTTCTATCCATTTGAACTTTCGGTCCATATTTTTAAAAGGTTTGGGACTGTGGGTGGCACAAACTAAAGGTTCCGGCAAAGTCTGCTAATAAACGAAAGGTTTGGTACCTCGACTGCAATTTTTCCATAATTTTTTATTTTTTAAGTTGGGCTTCTCACTCCAGGTTTTGCCATCTGGGTTTAATTTTGGATGAAAAAATTATGAGAACTTACAAAAATATCCTTAAAATTAGAGATTTTTAAAAAAATCATACAAAAAGTATTTTGAAATTAAAAATATTGTGTAAAATTAAGAATCATTTTTAATAAAAAAGTGTGCCACCTTTTTATAAAAAAGATGACACGATGTCTCTTCTCTAAGTCAAGTGTCATTTTTTTAATTTAAAAGTGATATACAATATCACTTTTATTGAAAAATAGTTTTGTCATCCAAAAAAGTGAGAAATTTCAAGACCGTGATAGAAAGAAAAAAGCATTGTGTAAAATCAAGTTACACGTTGACGCTTTTTTTATTAAAAAAAAATGGCGTAAGTTAAGTTGAAAAATGACACTTAACTTCTGTTTGATTCTATAAGAATGAGAATAAAAAATATAGTCATTACGAGATTCACACAAGAGAGAAAAAGTCAAATATAGTGGTTTGATGTAATGGATAACGGTCATATTATTCATATTTTTTGGCCAAAAAATGAGAAACAAAATAGGCCTTAATGTTACTTTTTAAAAAAAAAAATTGGTGTTTGTTACTTTAAAAAATGACACAATTTTCTAAAAAGTAACAAACACCAAAAAAAGTAACAGATTTAAAAAGAGTGACAAAAATTCAAGTGAGACTTCTCTTTATTAAAAACTGACATAAATAATGACGTACAAGATCACTTTTCTTTATTGTAATAACTTAATTTTCATATGACACGCAATCAATTTTTCGTAACATAATCCTCATGTCTTTGTCTTATCTCTCTTTCTATAGCATTAAATATGGAAGCAATTAAATAAAGTGATAGAAATTCGAAAAAGTGACAAACACTTCAAAAGATTACGAATAATATTTACACACCACTCAAAATCCTAGAATAGATTTAGCGGATGTTTGATTTTCTTTTACATATTATCCCTTTGTAATTAAGTTTCACTTCTAATAAATAACATATTGGATTATGAAGTGCTATTTAATAAAGTGATAAAAATTTTAAAAAGTGATAAATATATCTATCTACTTTCTCTTAAAGAGAGACTTTGTGGATCAATGTTCATTTTTGTCACACTTCTCTTCACACATTAATTCCAAACTAGTTTCTTACTATTCACCACACTTATCTACTTTCTACTTTTAGTTAATTAAAATTGAAAAAAAAATTACATTTTATCATAAAACAAAAAGAATTAAAAAGAATTTTTCTACTTTCTCTTAAAAGATAGACTTTGTGGATCACTATTCATTTTTGCCACACTCCTTTTCACACAGTATTCTCAAACTGGTGTTGTACTATTCACCCCACTTATCTACTTTCTACTTTTATTTAATTAAAATTGAAAAAATTATGTTTAATCATAAAATAAAAGGAATTAAAAAAATTTAAATCGAAAAAAATTTATTTTTAATATGAAGATAAAGAAATTTTAAAACAATAAAAAAATATATTAAAACAAAACAAATTAAATAAAAGAAAATTACGAAAACTAAATAAAGAATATATAAATATTATTTAATTAAAATTGAAAAATTCAATTTTATCATAAAGAGCAAATAATTTAAAATCGAAAAAAATATTTATATAATGAACAAAAAAAAAAGAGTACTCTCTGTATTATGGAGAGACTCTCCACAGCACGACGTTGGAGAAAACTCTCCATAACTGTATTATGGAGAGAACATAGAGATTTTCTCCGTGTTGTGAAGGGACTCTCCATCCCTTATTATTATTAATTTTTTGTTTTTTTATTTTGTTTTGTTCATCATATAAATACTTTTTTCAATTAAAATTCATTTTAATTTTTTTATGATAAAATTTTATTTTTTCAATTTTAATTAAATAATATTTATATATTCTTTATTTAATTTTTGTAACTTTCTTTTGTTTAATTTATTTTGTTTTTATTAAATATTTTTTGAAAATTGTTTGCAAATTTCTTTTTTTCATATTATAAATAATTTTTTCTGGATTTAAGATTCTTTTTAATTCTTTTCGTTTTATGATAAAACGTAATTTTTTCAATTCTAATTAAATAATATAATATTTATTTTTAATTTTAATTATTTCAGTTTAATTAAAAATCTCTATGATAACTTCTTCTTTTTTGTGTTTGCCTTTCCAATGAAGTCAATATTAAAAATTTTAAGCATCCACTTGTATTTGCCTATACAAATATACTAATAAAAAAATAAATGATTTAACAAATTAAAGAAAAAAATAATTGCAGTAAAAAAAAGTTATTATAAATTTTTTTAATTAAATTGGAATAATCAAAATTAAAAATAAATATTATTTAAATTAAATTACATTTCTTCATAAAACAAAAAGCATTATAAATAATTTTAAATCGGGAAAAAATATTTATAATATGAAGAAAATGAAATTTTAAAAAAATATATAATAAAAATAAAATAAATAAAATTGCGAAAACTAAATAAATAATATATAAATATTATTTATTTAAAATTGAAAAAATTAAGTTTTATCATAAATAGAAAATAATTTAAAAAATTTAAATCGAAAACAAATATTTATATGATAAACAAAACAAAGTAAAAAAAAAAAAAAAATTGGAGAGTTCCGTGTTATGGAGGGAACACGGAGAGTTTTCTCTCCATAACATGCATATTGTTATGGAGAGTTTCACGGAGAGATTTTCTCCATGTTATGGAGAGATTCTTCATCCATATATATATTTTTTTAAATTTGTTTTGCTCATCATATAAATACATTTATTTTGAATTATTTTTTTTATTCTTTTTTCTTTATGATAAAACTTTATTTTTTCAATTTTAATTAAATTATATTTATATATTCTTTATTTAATTTTCTTAACTTTCTTTTGTTTAATTTATATTTTTTTATTATATATTTTTTGAAATTTATTTTCAAATATCTTTTTTCTTCATATTAAAAATAATTTTTTATTTAATTTAAAATTCTTTTTAATTCTTTTATTTTTACAATAAAACGTAATTTTTTAAATATTAATTAAATAATATAATATTTATTTTTAGTTTTAATTATTTGAATTTAATTAAAAAAAACTCTATAATAACTTTTTTTTTTGTGCTTGCCTTCTCAATGAAATCAATATAAAAAAGTTGAAGTATCCACTTGTGTTTGTCTTCCCAATGATAATATATAATATAACAATATATACACATACACATCAATTCAGCTCTATTTATTTTCCAATACAACCTATTTATTATATTTATTACACTGGAGAGGTTTCTCTCCATCACATTATTCTTTATTTTTTTATTTGTTTTGTTCATATTATAAATAAAGTTTTTTTCGATTTAAATTTTTTTAATTCTTTTCTCTTCATGATAAAACTTACTTTTTTTAATTTTAATTAAATATTAATTATATATTCTTTATTTATTTTTATTTTTTTACTTTTTTTGTTTTATTTATTATTATTATTTTTTTGAAAATTGTTTTAAAATATCTTTTTTCTTCATATTATAAATATTGTTTTTGGATTTAAAATTCTTTTTAACTCTTTTCGTTTTATGATAAAACGTAATTTTTTCAATTTTAATTATATAATATTTATTTTTAATTTTAGTTATTTCAATTTAATTAAAGAAAACTTTAAAATATCCCTTTTTTGTTTTCTTTTTTATTTTATTTTTGCTTATAATTCTTTTTATTTTTGTTCTTTAATTTGTTAAATCATTTAGTTCTTTTTCTTTATTAGTATTGGATTGAATGAAGTGGAGTGGTTGTGAAAAAGGAGAAATATTACGATGGAGGTAGTAGTTGCAACGAAGTGATGTGTGAAAACGAAAAAAATGATTGAAGACAACAAGACGTCGTTTTTACTTTCACGATTTTTTAATTAAAAAATTAATTTTTAATTCTTTTCTCTTTATGATAAAACTTTATTTTTTTAATTTTAATTAAATAATATTTATATATTCTTTATTTAATTTTCGTAACTTTCTTTTGTTTAATTTGTTTTGTTTTTATTAGATAATTTTTGAAAATTGTTTTCAAATTTCTTTTTTTCTTCATATTATAACTAATTTTTTGTTTGATTTAAAATTTTTTTAATTCTTTTCATTTTATTATAAAACATAATTTTTTTTTCAATTCTAATTAAATAATATAATATTTCTTTTTAATTTCAATAATTTCAATTTAATTAAAAAACTCTATAATAACCTTTTTTTTTTTGTTTTTGCCTGTAATTCTTTTTTTTTTTATTTAATTTGTTTTCATGCCTTTCCTCTCCTTATAAAAGAGAAGATCGCGATGTAATAACCATGGAGGAGGGTCCCTTTGGGGAAGGAGTAAAAGCCATGTGGGAACCTGGGAACCAACAAGGGCACAACCTGCGATTTACCTCCACTAGTCACTGAGGGGCCGGGGGCTAGAGGTCCAGGATTTAGTCCGGCTAAGTTGGGACACCTGGGTTATCAAAAAAAAAAAAAAAATTAAAAAAAAAAAAAAAAAAAAAAAAAGAAGAAGATCGCTCCATCACTGTTCATTTGTGGTTCATCCGTTTCACACTTATCTAGTTTCTATCAAATTTTTTTTTTATTTTGCGCATGCAAATGGGTTGTAGAAGTGTTATTGGGAATACAAAATTAGGTGTGTATTGTAGCAACTTTCCTAGGTGTGAAAACCAAAGTATGTATGAGAAATACAGATACTCTATGCATGTACTTACTGTAGCAATCTTGTCATAAGAAAAAGCAATAGCACACGTGTAATTATTGTAGCAATTCTTCTGTGGTAAGAAGAGAGATAGCATCAGCAGATGCGTAATTGCTTTTAATTTTGTCAAGATGTGGGGCCTCGTGGGTTGGCAAGTGACACATTTTAGCTTTTCAAAACTGAAAGTTGACTTTGGTTGTAGTAAGAGCAGATTATATTTTTTGAATTCCCATTTCATCCTTAGCATTAACAATTATGAAAAATAATCCGAGCTATAAAGTTAAGTCATTATTAGAAGGTAGGCATAATCGTCTTTTAGCTTTGAATGTATTTGTAAAAAGATTGCTCTCTAAATGTAGACTGTAACGTGGTTCTAAAAATTCATTGTCCTCTTCTTTTTCATTTTTTTTTTGCCTTTTTCACCTCAATTTCTTTTTATTTTTAAAAATGAATTTGAAAGCTTTATTGTTCTAAACTTTTTTATTCTCTTTTATATTCTCTACCTACGCTGTTTTTATTGTGCGAAAACAGATACACGGAAAAATTGTATAGAAATTGCCAACAAAGTTGTGGAGAAACTGGACGTTGATAACCTAAAGTATGAACATTTTCATAATTCTTTCTTTTGGGTAACGTTATTTTTTAAATAATTAATTAAAATTCGTTCATTTCAGACGATTTTACCTCTAAATATTTTCTATTTTGAACTCATTCTGTATCCTATTGCTTATGTGTATAGGGCTCCATTACATTAATTGACTTGTAGAATCGAAGATTGTAATGGTAAGATCTTTGTCGGGTAAGAGGTTTGAAATATATTCTTTATTTTAGTTGATTGTTCATATTTTTTCAAAAAAATTCTGAGTTTTTCAATTAGTCTTATTTCTTCTCTTAAAATGTTCGGACCGTTTTTGTAACGCCCCGACCCCTTGTGAACCGGAACGCTATTTACTTTACTTAACTAACCGGTGGTTTAGTTATAGGAGAATACGTTTTAGCGGAAGCTAAATTTTTACAATGATAATTTTAACAATAACTTTTCGAATACTTTAAATAAAACACTGAATAAAAAAAATACGGAACGTAATTTATTTGAAGAAAACACAACTTGTTCTCGTATTCAGCGTTATTCAAATACTTTAAAGAAATAATATTGAAAATGTTCACAAAAATAAATTTAAATAACTTGTTCACTGGATTTTCCATGGGCTCGTTGCACCACTCTCCATCTTCTCCATCATCTAGGCCCAAGGTAGAATCATATCAATTTGTAGAGAATGGGTTAAAGTCGTGAGTTAAAAAACCCAATAGATATCATTGGTGCATTCTTGATCAAGCTATACGTTTCAAAACTGTAACTTTAGAAACCTTTTCATAGTAGAATTTCCGGTAGAATCCCAAACACGTAGAGTCATGACTTAACACGACGCCTCGACCGGAAGTACATGCCATACCTGGAGGTACCATTAGACATGGAGGTGTATGCCGTACTGGAGGTACCATTAGACATACAAACATTAACATAAATTTTCATTTGCTAGAAACTTATAACTTAACACGAATTAACACTTTGCACTTCTACCTATCTTGATTGATACTTTGAACCGTGTTGAAAAATGCACTCCTTTGATGTTTCAAAAAAATAGTCCATTGAGAATTGATGCTTGGAAAACATTTCTTGATAGCACCAAAACTTCTAGGAAAAACTAATTTTCCTCCCTCTCCTTTCTCATTTTTCTAGACTTGAAAACTCTCTCTTTTATGTCTATAAGCTTTTGTCTTGGTGTGAAAAATGTGTATGCATTGGGGCCTATTTATAGGTGAAAATTTCACAACTTAAGGGCAAGTGAAGGGCCTAATACTCATTAATACGGGTGTCATTTATGTGGGAGTTATAGGTTTAAGAAGGTGCTCAAAATTGTGTAGGAATTTGACTTTTCATATCTGCGTACTTCGGTTGATACTGTACAACCTTTAGTATTTCTATCATAACTTCTTCTCCCGATATCCGATTGAGGTAATTCAAAGTGCATTGGAAACTAACTCAAAGAGCTACAACTTTTCTTTAAATATCATTTTCTAAATCGATTGTTTTCTATGTCGTAAATGAGTCTCAAATGAGACTAAAAAATCTAAAGTATACTTTAGCCATCCAATATTCATGTCTTAGTGCCACTAAGGTGTTTAAAATTATTTGGGGTTCTACATCCCCACCACCTTAATTAAAATTTTGTCCTAGAAATTTATCTTCTGATTGGACGAATAGTGTTGGATACTTGTTTTTGGCTTCCTCTTCCCCTTCCCTTCTATTTCATGATTATTCCATTGTATTTTGACCAATTGAATTTCTTTGTTCCTTAGTTTATGCACCTTTCAATCCAATATCCTAATAGGTACCTCTTCATATGATAAGTCATTTTGTACTTCCATGGACTGATACTTCATTACATGATTAGGATCGTGCACGTATTTCTTGATCATTGATACATGGAACACGTTGTGCACTATCGATAACCCAGGTGGGAGAGCTAACTGATAGGCTACATTTTCGACCCTATCAAGTATCTCGAATGGTCCGATATAGCGGGGTCGTAGCTTTCATTTCTTGCCAATCCATACTTAATCTTAAACGTCGTTTTCCATTCATCACCCTCCTGCATGCGAATTTGATTATACCCACTCTTAAGATCAATCTTACTAAAAATGCAAGCACCATGCAACTCATCAAACATATTATCTAGCCTAGGTATTGGGTGACGATACATTACCGTGATATTGTTGATAGCTCAGCAATCCACGCACATTCTTCAAGTCCCGTCCTTCTTAGACACCAGTAAAACAAGTACAACACATGGACTCATACTCTCTCTGACATAACCTTTACTCCTCAACTCCTCTACTTGCTTTTGAAGCTCCTTCATCTCCTCGGGATTGATTCGGTAAGTTGGTCGATTTGGTATGACAGCTCCGGGTACAAAGTCAATCTGGTGCTCGATGCCTCTGATTGGTGGCAATCCACTTGGCATCTCCTCAGGAAACACATCGTCGAACTCCTGCAATAAAGACTTAACCAAATTAGGGAGGGATGTGTTAGAATCCTCAAAATTGAGGAGGGACTCCTTGTACACTAACAATATCATTTGCCTATTATCGCTCATAGCCTTTTTCAACTCACTCTCTTTTGCATAGAAGTTGACCTTTGGCTTTTCTCTCCGCTCAGCTGACTCTTTTTCTCTCCTCTCAACTAACTCTTTTTCTCTCCACTCATGTGGCTTCTCTCTCTTTTCTCCACTCTCAGCCACCTCACTATTTTCTCTCTTAGTGATGGTTTCACTATTGCCTCTCCTTTTTCCCGACTTTCTTATTCTCTCGTCTTCCTCACTTTTCAGCTTGATTTGATCTCCATACACTTGTGCTAGTGTTAATGATGCAAGAGTAATAGTCTTCCCATCCTTGACAAAGCTATAACGATTCCTATAACCATCATGTGTGACCTTCTATCAAATTGCCATGATCTTCCTAACAAGATATGACCCATATGCATAGGCACCACATCACATACTACTTTGTCACTATAACTCCCAATTGAGAAATCAATTAAAACTCTTTTATTCACCCTAACTTTCCCACTTTCATTCAACCATTGCAACTTATAAGGCCTAGGGTGTCTTAACGATGCTAGTCCTAATTTCTCAACTAAAGTTGTACTAGCTACATTCGTGCAACTCCCACCATCAATAATCATACTACATACTTTATCGTTGACGTAACAACGTGTGTGGAATATATTTTCTCGCTGCTGCTCCAAATCATCCACTTTGACTTGAGTGTTAAGAGCTCTCCTTGACACCAACGATTCCCCAACAGCAAACTCCAATTTTTCTTCTTCTTCAACGTCCTCCAATGCAGGCATGTTCTCAAACTCTCCTTCATTTTCACTCACCACTTCTCCATTATCCAACAAAACCATTACCCGTTTATTTGGGCATTAAGAAGCAATGTGCCCTGGCCCCAAGCATCTGAAACACTTGATGTCTCGATTTCTTGATGGTTGTGAATTTGTTTTGGGTGCTGTTTTGCTAGCACTTTCTTCTTTCCCTTTCTGCCACTCATTCCTACCTTTAGATACAGTTTTATCACCTTTGTTGTTGTTGTTCCACCCTGACTTCCAATATGGATTAACACTCGAAGTTCCTAATGGCTGCCTAGCTATCCCTTTCTTCTTCAGCTGTCTCTCTACCTTCATAGCCACATGCAACATGTCTTCCAACTCCACATAATATTGCAACTCCACTACATTGGCATTCCTATTCAACCCATTCAAGAATCGTGCCATGGTAGCCTCCCGATCCTCCACCACATTGGCCCTAATCATAAGTATTTCCATCTCCTTATGATAGTCCTCTACACTTTTCGACCCTTGATATAGACCTTGCAGTTTTTGATGGATCTCTCGGTTATAGTGGCTAGGAACAAACCTCTTTCTCATCAATGACTTCAATTCCTCCCAAGTGCTGATTGGTTTTCCCCCACTCCTACATTGTGAAGTAATCACTTGATCCCACCATAAAATTGCATAGTCATTGAACTCCAAAACTGCTAACTTCACCTTTTTCTCCTCCGAATAGTTATAACACTCGAAGATCATTTCAACCTTCCTTTCCCACTCCAAATATGCCTCGGGATCGCTCATTCCTTTGAATGAAGGAACTGTCATTTTTATATTTCCCAAATTTCCATCCAACTCCTCCCTGCGATCATTCCGACCCCGTCTGTCGAACCTATCTTCTCTATTCCTCATCCTTCCCATCTCAACACCGTGAAATTCATCTTCGTCCATGTCACTCCCATATCCATACTCCTCTCGCCTTTCCCTCCTAGGCTCCCACCTATCCGGTCCTCTGGCATTGGATACATCCACTCGATACCCCCGACTAAGATTAGCCACCGATGTATCTAATCTATTCATCCAAGCCTCCTACTTTTCCAACCTATCTCTCACATCTCCAAACGTCCTCTCAAACCTTTGCACTATATCCTCCGATGTATTGCTATTATTGCCTTGTCGGGTTGAGTTTGATTCTGCCCTTTCTGACATCCTAACACTAAAATTTTATTTTACTGCCTCACCAAAAGTCACTCGGAACACACACAAGGCTTTTACCCTCTATTAAGCTCACATCTCTACCTTTTACCATTCAGTTCTTTCAACAATTGCTTCTAGGAACAATCAATGAACTCAATCAATCAATCAATTCGTGTAGAATTTTTCAAATCAGATGTGACTCAATAATTGTAACAAAGGACTCAAAGAAAACTTTTAAAACTTGATTTAAATGGAAGGAATTGAATGATTCAATGTGTCCAAATAATTTAGAAACGATAATGAATAATAAAAGTTGGTATTTGACGGATCAATAATATTTAACAAATTTTTTTAACTGTGCAGATGAACAGTACCGTACGGATGAACAGTAATTTTTTTTAGATCCGAAAATCAATAACAAAACCAACAAAGAAAACAAAAACTGATTCGAGCGAAAATTGAGCCCAAAAACGGAATTTGAAAATTTTTGATGAAATTTTTTTTGGATCAAAGATCAAGAAAACCTTCTGGACACAAAAACACAAGAAATTGAAAAAAATTAGAAAACAAAGGACATAACCTGATTAAATTGGAGTCAAAACTCTGATACCAACTGATGCGAACCCCATAGCAATGGAAACTACGAAACCCACAACGAGATTGATGCGGAACCCAAAAACGCCAATACTAACCTGGTTTTGGATCTTGAACCCCAAGAATTGAACCAAAAAACCCTAGATTAGCGAAGAACCTAAAACCTCTTGATTACAATTGAAAGAACCCACAATCCGATTGATTAGAACGCCACAAGAAGTTGATTCTTGATAAGTTTCAAGATTATTCAAGAAGAACAATAAATTGAAAGAACAATTCTCTCTCTATAATATTAAGCAATAATCAAAAGTTCAAAAGTTGTTACAATGAAAAGTAATTTCCTATTTATACTAATGAATAAAAACATCCAAAACCATCAAATTATGGTAATAATTTGATTTCAGAAGAATTCTATCGAAACTAGGAAATTTGGCCAAAAATAAAAAATTCGCCAATTTTTTTGGCTTGTGCGGCTGCATGGTGTAAATCCATGCGGTCGCATGGTTCATCAAGAATTGGACTTTTGGTTTTTGGGAACCATGTGTGCAGTCGCATGGTGTTGTTTTCTGCCTCCACTTTCGTCACTTGATAAGCCTTCGACCCAAACATGAAAGTTGCTCCATTTTGAGTCCCGAACATGGTTCCATCAATGGTTTCTTTAACGAGCAATCCCATTGCTTGTTTCACTGTGGGAAGCACTTGTCCATTACTTCCTCTTTAAATCGCTCCCAAGTCAATTTCGTTTGTTGCTCTGGGGTCCTCGTCCTTGATATCAAGTCCCACCAGTGGCTTGCATCACTAAAGAACATAAACTCAGCGACCTTCTGGGCGTCCGTGCACCCTATTAATCGGAATATTCTCTTCAACTTGCTAAGCCACTCCTCGACTGCAAGTGGATCAACTGCTCCATTAAAGGTAGGGGGCTTATGTCTTCTAAATTGCTCGACCATTGAAGCATGGGTTGGAGGAGCATTAGGAGCTAGTGGTAGGGGTTGCGCCTAGTTCGGGTTTTGCCTGCCAAGGTCTTGGACCGCTTGGAGGAGATCTCTTATCAAGTTGGTTTGGTTTGCGTGGGCCATTTTCCTTTAAACAAAACGTATGGTTCTTATTAGTTTCATACTTCAAATTCTAACAAAGAAGATAAAGTTTTATTTCTTGACATAAAGGAAGTTGTTACAAGGATTTAAATCTAATCCCTATAAGTTCTACGGATCTTCTTTGGTGGAGCCTCATCTCCAGAGGAGTCTTCCGTCTCAGGTCCGGATTCTATGTCCATCTCAACCTGTGGCTCGGGCTCAGGATCATTACCTTCTTCAGACTCTTCTTCTTCATCAAGTTCAATTACTATCTCCGGTTGAGGTTCTAAGTTTTCCCTCCACAGGTCTAGGAGTGATTGGCAATACACTTCAAATTCAAATATATTTGGGTGCTCCTCTAGCATTACATCCTTAACCGTGACTCTCATATCTCCCCATTGAGGTGGAAGGGAGTGTATGAGGTTATTTATAACCTCAATATGTGTTATCTCCATTCCAGCGTTCACCGCTGTCATGCATCTATCATAGGCATCATGTATGTGTTCGTCAAGTGGACGGAGCAAATCAGTCACGTAATTCTCATAGGACTGAATGGCGATTCTACGGTTCAATGCTTCTCTATATGCCCTAGCCGTTCTACGAGCTATATCTGTTGCATTTTCACATGTCATACACTTTTTTTTTACTCTTAGAAAGATGGCTACTGTTACATAACATTCTACCTATAAATTATAGCCCAATGCGTATCTTTTGAAAAAAAAACACATCTTTCAAATCATTTATAACTAGCATAGTATATCTTTGAAAATAAGTATAAGTTGTACCATAGCATCGCAAAGCATCATAACATAGTCTTTTCATGAAAACATTAATTTTGAACATACCTGGGCCGTAGGATGAGATTGATGGATGGATGCAAGATGCCATGGAGTATCTTAGACTTTTTTATTTTTTAAAAAAAAACATACTTGGTCTACAGAACCGGCTAAACCGTTTTTTCTTTTTTAAAAAAATATATTTGGTCTATAGAACCGGCTAAATCGTGCTCTGATACCACGATGTAACGCCCCGACCCCTTGTGAACCGGAATGCTACTTACTTTACTTAACTAACCGGTAGTTTAGTTATAGGAGAATACGTTTTAGCGAAAACTTAATTTTTACAATGATAATTTTAACAACAACCTTTCGAAAACTTTAAATAAAATACTGAATAAAAAAATACGGAACGTAATTTATTTGAAGAAAACACAACTTGTTCTCACGTTCAGCGTTATTCAAATACTTTAAAAAAATAACATTGAAAACGTTCACAAAGATAAATTTAAATAACTTGTTAACTGGGTTTTCCATGGGCTCGTTGCACTACTCTCCATCTTTTCCATCATCCAAGCTCAAGGTAGAATCATATCAATCTGTAGAGAATGGGTTAAACCCATGAGTTAAAAAAACTCAATAGATATCATTGGTGCATTCGTGATCAAACTATATATTTTAAAGCTGTAACTTTAGAAACCTTTTCATAGTAGGATTTTCGGTAGAATTCCAAACACGTAGAGTCATGACTTAACACGACGCCTCGACCGGAAGTACATGCCGTACCCGAAGGTACCATTAGACATGGAGGTGTATGCCGTACCAGAGGTACTATTAGACATACAAACATTAACATAAATCTTCATTTGCTAAAAACTTATAACTTAACACGAATTAACACTTTGCACCTCTACCTATCTTGATTGATGCTTTGAATCGTGTTGAAAAATGCACTCTTTTGATGTTTCAAAAAAACACTCTGTTGAGAATTGATGGTTGAAAAACACTTCTTGATAGTACCAAAACTTCTAGGAAAACTAATTTTCCTCCCTCTCCTTTCTCTTTTTTCTAGACTTGAAAACTCTCTCTTTTATGCTTATAAGCTTTTGTCTTGGTGTGAAAAATGTGTATGCATTGGGGCCTATTTATAGGTGAAAATCTCACAACTTAAGGGCAAGTGAAGGGCCTAATACTCATTAATATGGGTGCCATTTATGTGGAAGTTATAGGTTTAAGAAGGTGTTAGAAAATCGTGTAGGAATTTGACTTTTCCTATTCCGCGTACTTCGGTTGATACTATACAACTTTTAGTATTTCTATCATAACTTCTTCTCCCGATATCCGATCGAGGTAATTCAAAGTGCGTTGAAAAGCTAACTCAAAGAGCTACAACTTTTCTTTAGATATCATTTTCCAAATCGAATGTTTTCTATGTCGTAAATGGGTCTCAAATGAGACTAAAAATCTAAAGTATACTTTAGCCATCCAATATTCATGTCTTAGTGTCACTATGGTGTTTAAAATTATTTGGGGTTCTACAGTTTTCATTTTATTACAATTGATTTTTTTTGGGTGGTTGAATATTTCTTTTTCTACATTCTTTGGGGTTTTATATGTAGTTTAATTTGTTTGCTTTTTGTGTAATTTCTTTCAAGATAGATTTACAAGTTACTCCACAATATCATATATTATTTGCCTAGTGGTGTTCTAAAGTTTTACTATTGAACTCTTGTAAAGAATTATTGGTATTTATGCTTTGTCTAATAGAATGAGAAAGTTAATTACACATATGGTAGAATCCAGTAAAAAAGCAAAAGAATAAAAACGTTAGCTCAATCATTGCATTTTTCTTACGCCAAATTGTTTTTTTAGTCGTTCTCAGATGCTATTGTTACTTATGTTGCCACTTTCAATTACAAAGAAAGAAATAGATATGGAAGCAATTTGGCTTCTGTTAAGGAATCGATGGTTCATCCTTTTATATTTGAATCAGAATGTGTTAAACTAAATCTTTTTAATCCTTTGTCTTTTTTTCCCAGCATCATGTTGGAATCATATTTTCCATTATTATTATAGGTAACACAAATGCAATATCTTGCTTCAAATAAAGGACTAATGATAAAATAAATATAAGTTCATTTGATACTTCAATAGATGCAACTGAAAAATCGCATAATACACATTATAATAACTACTGCAATATTCCTCAAACAATTTAGTTATAGAAAAGATATTGAAAATAACATATTTATCCTTCAAGTATATTCTATCATAGTTAATATTTTGCATATCTTAGATTCTACATATGTATAAGTTCAGGTTGCAATTTCAATTAATGTCTATATTACGTTCTTAGTTTCTTTTACGAAGTACTTTTCTTCTAAAATTCGAATACCTTATAAAATCAAATTACATAATACATATTGTTAGCTTTAGATGATTTTAAATGGTTGTATAAATACTTCATTAAAATATTTTATTTAATTAATGATAAATTAGTCATTATCTATTATTAACTTTACCTTACTATTAATTCTTCTTGTAATAATTTATTTACTTACATAAGTTAGTTGTTCTCTACCATTATATATTTTTACTAACTAATTTATTCTATATATATATGAACTTTATAACTAAACTGGTTACAAATGAAATCAAATGCAATTGCTACCTTAGTGAAGAAGAAATAAATTTAAAAAAGATTTGTCTTTATTTTTGCTCATCTTCTATTTCAATCATATTTAATAATTTCTTCTTCATCTATTTAAAGCTATTATTAGTTTTTTTTTTTTTTTTTTATCTCTTTCTTCTGTTCATCTTCTCTCTCAGGTTTATTGTTACCTTCAATTACACTACACTTAAAATCCGATTTCTTTTTTTTTTTTTGTTATCAGGTAATGTGCAGTCTTATCTTTTAATTTTTTTTCCCTCCGTGTTAGATTTTTGCACCCTAATTTTTTTAACTACATCTATTTTTACAGAAAACAGACTATGTAAGTTACTTATATATTCTCGCTTTGTTAATTCGTTTCGTATTGTTCTTAGTTTTTAATTTAGTACATTCATAGTTCCTTATCAATTTCTATCCTTAACTTAATTTCTTATATGTTACTTTCTTTTTACAATATATTAACTTTTACTCTTAACTTAATTTCTTAATTTAGTACATTCACAGTTTGGAATAAGTACAAATTTGGGTTAGGGAAAAAAGTTAGCTTACTTTCAGCTTAAAAGTGAAAAATTGCCCCTAGCATCGTCCGGGGCAAGGGGCCCCATACCTTTCCTGTCCTTCCCGAGCCACCATTCAGTATGAATGGAGTAAGGCTTGTATCGATTCCTTCCTAGCCCGCTATTTCCAGGAAATAGAGTAAGGGCCTGTACCACTCCATCCTTCCCTAACAACCGTTACAGTTCCTTCTTATTGCGTTGCTTACTTTTAGCCTAAAAGTGAATTTATATATTGTGAGGGATAGATTTTTTATGTTAGACTTAGACTTCTAAGTACAACTTTTTTTAATTACCTGCCTTTCTGGGTACATAATTATTTATTACCGAAAGCTTGTTAGTTTTTCATAGGTGATCAAATTTTATCTTCTAATTTCAAGTAGTTTGATGGAGAAGTGTCAAAATAAATTTAAATAAGAAGTGGATGTATTTTTAATAGATCTTACAAGATAAGTAATTTTTTTTTAAAAATTGTTCTAGCTTGTCTTTATCTGTCCTTACCAATTATGTTCAGACCAAAAATCTGATAATGTTGACTGACAAGCCGTTGCCGCCGTCGCCACAGAGTATTTTCCACTACAACATCTAAGAACACTTCATTTTCCATGAAATCCAAAGCCTTCCTCTCACCTGATTTTAGGGGGGCAAAAAAAGAGATCGTTTCTTAGTTTTTTGTTTTCGGTCAATTGTTGATATTATGAGAGAAGTTGAGGAAAAAAATTAACTTCACTTGAGATTCATTGTTCTTGAATTTTAATTTAATGTAATTTTAGTTTCTTTGTTTTTTGGGGTTTCAAATGATTAATTGGTTACGGTTCATCTTGAGTACTCAATTCTTGAAAGAGAGTGGATTAATTATGTTTAGAGATAGTATATATAGTAATGGGTATGCAAGATTTTATGGTATTTGAGTGTGTAGGAATTTTAGGCATTAACAATTGTAGAATTAATGAATTATTGCTCGATTCTACTCCGTAATGACTAGATTAAAGTTTGATTTGTTCGGTTTCGAAAATCATTCTATTGTGAGTATGTTGGAGCCTCTGTTAGTCTATTTAACAATATCAAGAATGTCTTGTTAAATGTGAGCATCTTAACTTTCAAAATAAAGAAATGCTGAGAAATTTGTTTAATGAAATTGCTTTATTGGTACAATGCCCGAGTGATTTTTCTAAAATTTTTGGTACAAATGGCCATTTGAAAGTTCACATCTCATTTATTAGGGATAAACACATTTAGGTCACATGTGTAACTAATGATAAATCTTTACTTTTTATTACTGAGTATGGTACGGATAAGATATTTGGATGCACAACGGGCTATGGATTTGTGAGATCTAATGATAAAGCGAACAACTATGAGCCATGGCTAAGATGACTAGAAGGTATTGTTCAACTAGACCCATGCTAATTGGCTTGGCTCCTAGCAAACAAAAAGCGGGTGGTCATGTTAAAGGTATGATTTACCCTTCATCCTCATGGTATGTTTGTTAGCTTATGAGATGTCTATTAAAGTAGCAAATTGATTTAAACATGCTGAATTCGGTTTGTCTTTTTTTTTTTTTTTTTTTTTTGTATGACGAGATCTCATTCCTGAATCTAGTAGTTTAAATGCATTGGTGACCTTTATTTTAGAGATATTTTCAAGATTCGATGTCTGTTGAACAATAGTGTTTAAATTTGCTTCGTTCCAGTTGTGCTCTTAAATCCTTAAAGATTTATAATGTTATTTCTTTCGAGTACTTTAAACCTATTAAAAAATAACAGCCTTTGTTCAATCAACGCACATATCTCCCGTCAATATTTATACATTGAACACACTAATATTAGCTTCAAAATGTCCCAACCCGTGCAAGACTAGTATTCATAAAAGTGACAACACCTCAAAAAAGTGATAAATAATATTAAATAACCTAGTCCACCCTCCTTCATCCCTCCAACTCTGCTCCATCAACATTCAACCCCAATGTCTAGCTTCTTGTTTTCCTGCTATACCTTCCCTTCGAATCTAACCTTTCATCACTCCCTACATTTTGCCACTCCATAGTATACAAGTAGAAGTACGATGGTTTATGGCGTACAATTGTGAAAAGATGAAATTTAAAAAAGTGATAAATTAACGTGTTTATCGATTGGGTGATTGTCGAGCTCGAAAAACATGTTAATTTAAATATAAACCCTATTTGATGGGGATTAAAATCAAATTTGTAGTAAATTTTGATAGAAATTGATGAATTATATAATTGAAAAGTTGTAGGACCCATAAATATATGGTTAAAATTAATTATTGACTTTGATTTAAATTGAAATCTAACTTTTAATCGGTACCAAATAGTGACATGATATAAAATAGTGTGAGACTTTTAAATTAAAAAGTGACTAAACAACAAATTCCGAAACAAAACATTAAGATAAAAAGTGCAAGGCATGAGCTCTAGTGACTGTAAATTACGAAAACAAATTCAGTCTAAAACTCTTATAAATCTATGGTTTAAAAATAATATATACTTAACAAATTCAAAGGGTCCTTCAGTTTATGGATTTCCATATTTTGGTCAAAGACAAAAGCTACGGCAACATGATTGCAGCAGATGAAGAGCTGTAGTAGTAATAACAAGCACACTGTACAACAAATGAGAGAGCATCAAAATGAGAATTAATATAGTATGAAGTCTGGTTTGGAAAAAATCGATGGAATCGTCTTCGCTTCTTTCACATGCACAAGATCGTGAGTGTGGCGGCCGTTAAAGGTGGCGATTCCATCAGCGTGGCCGCTCTTCTCCGTGTCTTTTTGAAGTTGTAGTTTTCTTCCTCCACCAATTTCCACAATTTTATGTTTATGTATCGAGAGGAAAAGATGAAGGGAGGAAATGAAAGTAATATGATTTACTTTGTTAACGTGCTAAAATTAATGCATAGAGATAGTATTTCATACTTTCTAATTACTTTTCTCATTATTTTTCAAATGAGTCTTATATTTAGGGTGTATAATCTAATTTCTTCAAAAATTATGCACTTATTTTCCGTGAAAATTACAGCCAACAAGAAGTTTAAATTTCTCAATTCAAAATTAAGATTTACAAGTTTTATTTTCAAAAATCAAATGATGATTAAAATTTTAATATATATATATAACCATACCCCAAAACCCTTATCATTTTCATCCTCTCTATTATCCATCTTCTTTCTCTATCCCACCTTTTATCCCTTTCTATTGCAACTATTGGAAGCCGTCGTCGGAGAGCACTATTGATGATGCTGTTGTGATCTGCTGCTACGCGACATGGTGATGACATTGCTCTATTGCAATATGCATAGTAGTTGTTTCTCTGCAGGAAGTCGTCACTCTATTGCACTGTGCTACATGTTCGCCATTCGCGGGCGTTACAGCGAGTAAGTGGTGCTGTTGGTGGCATTGGTAGTCACCAATCGTGATGATGTTGCTGCAGCTAGAATCGACGGGATCTGGTTTTGGATAGTACCGCAATGCTCCTAATCGATTAGATATGGTGAGGTGGTAATGATGTGTGGTTGTGTTGGTGGTTCTAACGGTGATGGATTTGGTGATGTGGTGGTGGTGATGTGTGGTGGCGATTGGATCTGGTGAGGTTGTAAAACAACGTTGATGGCATTGGTGGTTCGCAGCCGTCACGATGATGCCGCTGTGCTTACAGTCAATGGGATTCGATGGAAACGAAGAGCTTTAATGGGTGATGTTTATTATTCCAAGAACTCGAAGAATACACAAAGTATACTTCAAAGAATATCACTGTAAAATTACAGACTCGAAAAATCTATTGACACAAAGATTTCATCGACTCATGAGCTCAGTAACCATTGTACGCTTCTGTACAAACTAGGAGACCCAAAATATACCCAAACCATACACAAGAAACCGAACGCAGTTGCTTCGACGGACCAGTAGGAAAACCCCCCCTATAATAGCAACCCTTATCCCTTTCACAAGAATCACTAAGATTCCCACAGAATAAACTCTGAATCACAAAAGAAATCAGAAAAATCACAAAGAAGATGACTCGGAAAGAGAACCAGAAAGTTGGCCTTTCTAGAGAGTTCAGGAGACAGAAAGAGAGTGATCGAAATTCCCTAGGGCAAACCATCAGCCTTTTATTTATATAAAATATCATCACCGTTGATATTACTTAGGAGATCCAATGGTCCGGAGCAACACACGTGGCCAAACGTTGGGCTCAGGTTTTGGGCCTCTTGCTTGAGTTATCAGTCAATGGGTTGTAGTATCTGCAATGGGCTTAGCCCAATTTATCATCATAGCCCAATGTTGAGTTATAATTCCAAAAATTGGCATCACAACTCTAACACTCTCCACCTTGATGCCAATGACTAAAACAGGACACTTCACATAAAAGAAAATAATAACTCCAGTATGTCCCTCCTTGTCTAAGTCCCTTATATTCACTGCATCAAGATGGTTCACATACTACCTGCAATTCACACAGAATTTACCCAGTATCTCAGAATTTTCAAACAAGATTTAAACTTGTTAAGAGGGAGTACCTTTGTCCCCATGTCAGCTGGATTGAATTCAGTAGGTATCTTTTCAAGTGCAATAGTATTATTATGAATTATATCACGAATAAAATGCATTCTAACATCTATATGTTTTGTCCTTTCATGAAAAACAGGGTTTTTGCACAGATGAATGGCACTCTGACTATCTGAGTATACTACTACAGGATGTGATAAAACATTTAATTCACATAATAAATCTTTAAGCTATAATGCCTCTTTTATGGCTTCAGTGGCAGCCACATATTCTGCTTCAGTAGTAGATAGTGCAACAATAGACTATAATTGTGATTTCCAACTCACACAAAGTAAACATGTAAGATGTGGTTGATTTTCTATTGTCCCTGTCCCCCGCATAATCAGAATCAACAAAGCCCTTTAACACAATACCTTCTTTACATGGATTAAAACATAAACCCAAGTTAGAGGACCCTTTTAAGTATCTAAGTAACCACTTCAAGGCAGTCCAATGTTCAGGGCCGGGATTGGCCATGAATCTACTTAAGGTACTGATAGTATGAGCAACATCAGGTCTGGTACATACCATAGTATACATAACAGACCCCACAGCATTAGAATAAGGGACTTTTTGCATATATTTCACATCAGATTCATCAACAGGAGACTGATCTTTACTTAATTTGAAATGACTTGCAAGTGGTAAAGTAACAGACTTAGATTTATGCACAGCAAATTTAGATAACACTTTTTCCACATAGGAAGATTGTGTGAGAAAGAGAGTCTGTTGAGACCTATTTCTCTTAATATCCATACCTAGGATCCTTCTAGCATGGCCCAAGTCTTTCATTTCAAATTCAGAAGATAAAGATCTTTTAATGTCATTAATATCACTCATATGTTGACCTATTAACAACATATCAACCACATACAAAAGCAGGTAAACAGTTACAGAATCATTTTTATTCTTTTTAAAGTATAAACAATGATCAAATGAGCTCCTAAGGAAACCAACTGATGACACAAAGTTATCAAAACGTTTATACCACTGTCTTGGTGATTGTTTAAGCCCATACAAAGATATTTTTAATAAACACACAAAATCAGATTTCTTAGACTCAATGAAACCTGGTGGCTGACACATATAAATGGTTTCATCCAAATCTCCATGCAAAAAAACAGTTTTTACATCCATTTGTTCAAGTTCTAAGTCAAAATGAGCTACTAAAGCAAGCATGACTCTAATGGTTGTATACTTAACCACAGGTGAGAAGATCTCATTATAATCAATCCTAGGTTTTTGTGTAAAACCCTTTGCCACTAATCTAGCTTTAAACCTAATGGGCTGTTTCAAATTATTACCCTTTTTTATGTTATAAATCCACTTACAGTCAACTATGGATTTGTCTTTTGGCTTGGGGACCAATGTCCAGGTGTTATTCTTTAACAGAGAGTTCATTTCTTCTTCCATGGCTAGCTGCCACACTTTTGACAGCTCACAACTCACAGCCTCCTTATATGATTTAGGTTCTTTAAAAGCAAGATCTTGAAATGACAATAAGGCAAGAGATAGATAGTCTCTCATTCTAAGAGGTTCCCTAATTTCTCTCCTATCTCTACCCCTAGCTAACTGATAGTCTTCTAAGGGATTTTCTTCTCCACCTACTTCTTGAACAGATATATTTTCTTCAGTTTCAGCTTCTGAAACTTCTTCATTTTCAGCCTCAATTTCATCAGTGTGTTCTGCAGGTGTTTTCAGCTCCACCTGCAGCCTGGTTTCCTCATTTTTATCAGTCAAAGGTTTAGGTTTTTGATGTTTTCCAAACATCCAGGGCATATCACACTCATTAAATGTCACATTTCTACTTGTGATCATCCTAAACCCCTTAACACTCTTATCCCATAGCCTATATCCTTTCACACCCTCAGGATATCCCATAAAAATACATTTTATGGATCTAGGTTCAAGTTTACCAATACTTTGATAGGAGAATGCAGCACAACCAAAAATTTTAAAGTGACTGTAATCTGGAGTTTTTCCAGACCACACCTCCTCAGGGGTTTTACCATCTAAGGCACTAGAAGGGGTTCTATTAATGATATACACAGTTGTCATAGCTGCCTCACCCCACAATACTTTAGGGACAGCAAAACTGATCATCATACATCTAACCTTGTCTAGAATGGTCCTATTCATCCTCTCAGCAACTCCATTTTGTTGAGGGGTATAAGGTACAATTTTATGCCTAAGGACCCCACTAACTTTGCATAATTGATCAAAATCAGCATTACAAAATTCTAGACCGTTATCAGTTCTTAAAATTTTCATTTTCTTTCCTGTCTGATTTTCAATCAATGTTTTCCAAGCTTTAAAATTTTCAAATGTATCTGACTTCTGTTTTAACAGAAAAATCCAAACCTTTCTTGAAAAATCATCAATTAAAGATAGAAAATATTTGTTTCCACCTGGGGTAACAGTAGAAGAGGGCCCCCATAAATCAGCATGTACATACTCCAGAATTGAAGTAGTCTTATGCCTTCCAGTATTAAAATAAAGTCTATGTTGTTTACCAAGAGTGCAGTGTTCACAAAATGGAATTTTTGAAATATTATCTTTTCCAAAGACACTTTTTTTATTCAGAATATGCAGACCTCTTTCACTTACATGAGCTAATCTGTTGTGCCATTTTAAAGTGGCATCAACTTCAGCAGTTGAGGATTCAGCAATGTGACTTGAAATAACTTCAGCTCTAGTGACATATATTCCATTGCTTTTGGCACCCTTGAAAATTACAAGCGAGCCTTTAATTATTTTTAACAATCCATTACCTAGTTTGGCTTGCAGGCCAATGTCATCTAGATTTTCCATTGAAATTAAATTTCTGTTTAAGTCAGGGAAATATCTTACTCTTTCTAGAGTAAAGATATATCCATTTTCAAATTTCAAAGTCACACTACCAATTCCTAAAACTCTACATGATGTATTATTACCCATTACCACCTCACCACCATTTATTTCGTTAAAGTCTTCTAACCATGACCTTTTAGAGGTCATATGAAAGATGCAGCCAGAATCAAGTATCCACTCTTGACTCGGGTCATTACTACCAGAAAAATTAACAGTATTCAGGTCAGATATGGGTTTTGTAACAACATAGACATCCACAGTTTTATCTCCTTGGGGCTTTACTACATTACCCTCATCCACTCTCTTTTCTCTCTGTTCATTCTTTTTCTTGTAGCAGTCTTTAATAAAATGACCAGTTTTTCCACATCCATAACACTTTCTATTTCCAGTCCTAGACCTTGACCTAGGTCTTCCTTTCCATTTCTTCTTGTTATTGTTACTCCCTTGATTATATTGATTTTCATGACTACCACCTTGCCTGGTAAGTGATCTACCTCTAACAAATAAATTTTCTGGTTCCCTTCCATGCCTTTCAGATTTAAGTTCTAATTCTTTACTTCTTAAAGAATTAATAACAACTTCAGGGGTTAACTCATCCCTACCATACTTAATAGCAGTTTTAACATCTTTATAGGTTTCAGGTAATGAGTTTAGAAGAATAACAACTTTGTATTTTTCAGAAACTTTATCACCCGCATTAGTTATATCTTGAACCAGTTTATTAAAGATGTCAAGATTGTCTTCTAAATCTTTGGAAGGGTCTATTTTAAAACTGAAAAAACTTTCCAAAAGGAATATTTTATTTGGTAAAGATTTTGTTAAATACAGTTCTTCAAATTTATCCCATAAAACTTTAGCCTTATCAAGTTTTTCAACCTTTCTTAACACTTGGTCAGATAAATGCAGTATGATAGAGGTATAGGCAAGTTCATCAGATTCTGTTTTTTGTTCTTCAGTCATAGTCTCAGGAAAATCAGCAGTTATAGCTTTTACAACTTTCTGTTGAACAAGAATCCCTCTCATTTTTTGTTGCCAAATGGGGAAATCCCCTTTTCCATTAAAAACCCCAAGTTCAAACTTAGTAGTTGACATTTGAAGTTCTTAATCAACACAAGAAAAATTATTGGAGGTTCAATGTTCAGCAAGAAAAGTAGATACAGAATAAGAAATTTGACAATACTTAAAGCCAAACAAGTTATTCAGTACCAAGAAGTTTCAAGAATCAAAGGAAAAAGTATAAGTACACAAAGTATTCACAATATCAAGAAGTAGCAGTATGTTCAATGCAATACACTTCAGGCCTTAAATGCCCAAGTTCACCAGGATTCCGTGAGGATCATGTCCTCAGGTCAAGGCTCAACTTGGGGCATCAAGACCAAAAGCAGGAAATGATATTACCAATGTTTCACACAGAACTAGAACACAAATGCAGTTTACAAATTGTGTAACTACAGATGTATACCATATATATACAACACGGACAAAAAATTGATTAAGTGTTATGTTAGGTCAGAACTGCAAACCAAACAATAGTAGTCGAGTCAGGACTACCAATTCACCAAGAATGCCTCGAGTCTGATGTTGGTCACCCGATGATAGTCGTGAAACCCTCAGTTCGCTAATCGGGAGCTGCAAGAACTAACAGAGACAACACGAATTTAACCAATATCAGTTGAGAAAAGAAAACAAAAAATATGGAAATAAACTCAGAGATATAAGATCTGAAATCAATCGAACAGATCTAGGTTCGGTCACATGAGACTCTTAAGATCTGACTGTGACAATAAAATTTTCACAACCAGATCACAATCGAACCAAGTCAACACGCCACAGCTGGCTCTGATACCACTATTATTCCAAGAACTCAAAGAATACACAAAGTATACTTCAAAGAATATCACTGTAAAATTACAGACTCGAAAAATCTATTTACAGAAAGATTTCATCGACTCATGGGCTCAGTAACCATTGTACCCTTCTGTACAAACTAGGAGACCCAAAATATACCCAAACCATACACAGGAAACCGAACGCAGTTGCCTCGACGGACCAGTAGGAAAAAAACCCCCTTATAATAGCAACCCTTATCCCTTTCACAAGAATCACTAAGATTCCCACAGAATAAACTCTGAATCACTAAAGAAATCAGAAAAATCACAAAGAAGACGACTCAGAAAGAGAACCAGAAAGTCGGCCTTTCTAGAGAGTTCAGGAGGCAGAAAGAGAGTGATCGAAATTCCCTAGGGCAAACCATCAGCCTTTTATTTATATAAAATATCATCACCGTTGATATTACTTAGGAGATCCAATGGTCCGGAGCAACAAACGTGGCCAAACGTTGGGCTCGGGTTTTGGGCCTCTTGTTTGAGTTATCGGGCAATGGGTTGTAGTATCTGTAATGGGCTTAGCCCAATTTATCATCATAGCCCAATGTTGAGTTATAATTCCAAAAATTGGCATCACAACTCTAACAATGTTGATGGTGGTTACGTGATGGAGAGCTACGGTGGGTGTAGTAGGGGTGCGTTTATGGTGCTGTGTGCGGAGTGGTGTGATGTAGTGATTGGGTGGTGTGGTGGTGCAGTCATGTGTGCTGTAGGTGTATGTTGTGTGTAGTGGCTCTGGCGGCATGGTGATGGCTCTGGCGGTGTGCAGTGGTATTTATCGATTGTCAGGAGATGGCGGGGATGGCTCTAGCAGTGGTGGGGTTTGATGGCGATGCTGTCTGCGGTGCGATGGTGAGGCGATGCACAAGTGGTGGTGGATGGGCACAAATTGTTTGGTTGATTGTGCTAGTTATTTGAAATTGTGACCAATATATTAGATATTTTGTGACCAATAACTTGTAACTAATAAATAATATGTGATATAAAAATTTGGATCGTGACTTATAAAATTTGTGATTTTTGATCGACGAATAAATTGTGACCTATAAATTTTTTGATTTGTGAACAACGAATAAATTGTTACTTATAAAATTTTGATTTGTACCCCGATTAATTTTAATTCATAATCGAGAAATAATTCGTAATCAATTAATTCAATAATTTGCAATCAAATAATATAGAACTGTGAATTTAATATATTTAATTGTAAAATAAAATTTTAGTCAATTATTTCATATATAAAATTTAATTAATATCTAATTTTTGTAGTCTAAAACCTATTTTCTTAAATCTTAATTTTGAACTTTTACATACTATTGATACAGCTAGATTTTCGGTTAAACTCCAAACTTTTTATTGTTAAGTTGCGTCGGGTCACTGCAACCGAAAGTAAGAAACAAAGGTATAGGCCAATGATTTGGGTTTGAGTGATGCACATATCAAATTTGTTTTGAGTTGAATGAGCATGATACTAAATGAATACGACAAGGATATATAGACACGTGATTTTTTGAAAAAAAGAATAATAGGATGTGTTGATGACACGTTAAGTCAGAATGTTATACGAATGAAAAAATAACTGAAAAAATACATTATGCAGTGCCGTAGCTCTAACAAAGGCAAAACTCAAGATCTAATTGCACATTTGGTATACTCGAAAATGAAGTGTTTAAGCTTAGTTGATTGATTGCGTTAAGACACAATCAAGTGAAAAATTCCATTACATAACTCATAGAAAAACAAGTATAAAGCCAAAAGGTTAGATAATGAATTCGAACATTTGTCTAATCTAATGGTACATTAAACTGCCGTCTCTTCTGGCGTGGATAGGCCCATGCAACTGTAATTAGAACTTAGAAGCGTAGTTAAAATTATCGAGATCATGTTGCTATTGATAGAAAAGAATCCCATATAGATGTCTCTTTTTCCTTATCTTATCTGCTAAGAAAAGAAAAGAGACTCTACAGGTATTCATTCAATAATAAAAATAATAATAAAGAGTTTGCCTTGAGTTCTAATGCACGTAGGATTTAAGCCCTCGTTTGGCCCCCATTTTTTGAAAATGAAAATGTGGGGAATAGTATTTTTTTGAAAAATGAGTGGTTGAATAAGAAGGAAAAGTTTTCGATTTACGTATAATATTATTTTATGGAAGATTGTGTGGTTAAAAATAAGAGAGAGAAAAATGGAATATAATGTAATTGAATTTAATGGGGGCCAAACGGGGGCTGAATATCTTACCCGAAAGTGGGTGACTAGGGTTTGGGAATATTTGGTTGGTCTTCAATTGAGTGGATGGTCTACTCATGTAAAGTGTAAACAACCTAACCCCCTTTTTTTATTGCCTTAATAGCAGCACCAACAACTGAATGTAGAATAGGCATGATTTACTTTTATTTGTCAAAAGAGAGGGAAGGTCTAGGAAGATTAGGAAACTTCATGGAAAATACTCGTCGTTCAGATAAGAGAATATGTTTTTGTACCTTCATCTTCCATCAAGGTTACGAATCCGATCTTTCATATTACATTGCCACATGAGGTCAATCGGTGGAGAAGAATGCATTTTTTACAGTAGACTTTTCTATGTTTAAAATGGGCGTTTTAGATGAAAGTTTGGAGACTGAATCCTTATTTTACTATTGACATTATAAAAGGAAGAGTGGCTCTACAGTTCAGTCACAAATAGAAATTAGAAAAAGATAACTTCAGAGACTTGATTTGTAACAACTATATGGTGCATTAAGGGCATGTTTGATATGAAGCACTTGATGGACATTATAAAGTATGACACAGATTTTCACTTCCTTTTTTTTTCTTTCTTTAATCGTGTCAAGTACTTTTCTGCTACTAGTTAGTAATGTGAATCGTTTCAACTCAAGTAGAAGTCACTTTTGTCAGAAGCAGAGAATCTACTAGCTGCAAAAACTGTGGAACTCTCACCATGGAGCAAAAGCAAAGATTTAGATATCTTTAGCATCAACTGGTAGAGAAGTCAGCAGTGGCCCTGTGAAGTGAATTTTGAAGCGAGGAACCAGTATAGAAACTTTTGGCAGTGATCATATGCACTGGACTACAAGAATTATATGTGGACTCATAATCGTGAACCTTCTGATTTGTACGATTTGTTCTGCCATTGATGGAGTCAAAGGTAGTAAAATGCTTCCCTGAGGCAGAAGATTCAACAACTTCACCCTTCTCTTCTCGGTGTGCTGGAATCAGTAGTAGACGATAGTTGATGATCTCTAAGCTCTCTCAATGGCATGTGATACTTGGCCTTGAGCCAACTCAGCTCCTGCCTTTGTCTCATTCTCATAATCTTCTGCCGGAGTAGAAGGATTTTTAGTCCGGGAACCTCTCACATTGGATGACTTCTCCTCCTCAATCCTCGTAGTTCTGTAATCCTTCCTTGATCGGTCAACAGTTTCATAATTATCATTATCAACAGAAGATAATTCAGGACCCTCGTGTTGCGCCCTTATATCAGTATAGTGCGTGCCATTAGACTGGCTTGACGCCATGGGAGCAACTTCTGTAACACATTCCTTGGGTGCCTCGAACTGGTGCGCGATCTCTTCAAACCGGCCATGTACTTCACCACATCCATGCTTCGAACATTGAAGAACTTGAAGGTCTTTGCCCAGCCCATGTGAGGACAAACATTCTACAAGAGAAGCATCTGAAGCACAATTCTGACAGTAACTATTGTTCGCATCATCAAGACTTTCTTCGCCCCTTTTCCACTCTGGTACCAAGGAAGAAATCTCATTCTCGATCATCTCCACTATCTTAGTCACGCCTTGGTCATTGATATCTAACTCGGCAACCATTTCAGCAGCGACGCTAAGAGCCGTGTCAATTTCAATGTCAAATGGAAAATAAATATTTCGGACATGGCCTGCAAAGAGCAGAATACAAGAGTTGAGCTTGGTCTACTAGACACTATACTTCTATAGAATACTGTGGACAAAACATGCAATGAGATGTCACCAAAGAATTAAATGAAAATAAAGCATACCTTCTTTATCTGCAATTCTTATTCTCAAAAAGACGCTATTGTCTTCTCTTCTTCTCCCTTTGATTGTAATGTCAACGTTTTCCAAGTGATCATCATCTTGACTCGTGAACATATCTATTTCATTTGCTTCATATTCAATAGAATGGGTCTCCAAGTCATTCTTTTGTTCATAACCAAGATAATTGGAGTAACCATCAACAAAAGAGCTGTTACTATTATGAACACTCGAGACCGGCTGCCTTAACCAAAGACCAACTTCATCGTAATCTCTGTAATAATCTAATGGCCTCAAATCAGAATCATAATCATCGATTTGGAGGAAAGGATCATTAAGAAGCTCCCTTGCTGATAGCCTGTCAGCCACTGTAGCTAAACATTTCTCAACAAATTGATGCACCTCGGGATCCTTAACTTTATAAAGAGCACCCGGCTTCTTTCCCTTCATAAAAGTAGTTCTGTTACCTCAAAGTTTGGAGAGGGAAGTCTCTAGGAGCACGGTTGGCTAAGCTTACTTTAAAGTAACTTTTGTGCCAAAGTTTTTAAAAATTTACATTTTTCAAAAACTTTAGTACCAAATGTTACTCTCTCATTTTTGGCCAATAAGTAAATGAACTATTTTTAAAGCTTAACCAAATATGCTGCAATTGATTACATAAGTTGTTCAGAGTTCTTACAGAGATCACTTTCTTATAAATCTGAGCAGGGCGAGTGCATTCACTATATGGATATTCAAATGTCACCATTTCCAAAACGCACATACCAAATGAATAAATATCAACTAATTCATTGTAGTCCTCCGCATATACCTCTGGAGCCATGAACTCCGGTGTTCCTGAGAGATACTAATAAATCAAGACTAATGAAACGTCTAATTTGAAACACTGAGGTTCTCCTTGACTCCCTCATTCTTATCAATAGTAATCAAAGCTAGAGCAAAATACACATCATCATGCTCCTATTTCATATGAATTAGAACTTGACAACTATCGGATAAGAGTCGAGGAAATTTGGGATGTTCCAGACCTTACCTACACAACGAACAGGGTGGGATTTCCTTAGAATCGTGGCAAGGCCAAGGTCACCAATCTTGACTTCTCCTTGGTTCCCATTAATAAAAATGTTGTCACACTTGAGATCTCTATGAATAATAGGAGGGTCATGGTTGTGGAGACAAAGAAGACCCTGCAAAATCTGTCTACACCAATGCTTTACTGCTCTAATATTAACCCTCTTATGTTTCAGCCTATACCTAAAAAACGAAAATATCGAATTAGAACATGAAAATTTGGAAATACCCTGTTTATAGAATCTCAAAAGTAGAATATTTAAGCTTGTAGATACTCATTAGTAATTTTGAACCACCTTGTCTAAATGTTTAAACTTTTAGATTGCATGGTTCAATATTGCATCATTGCAAAATCTACTAAGATTTTGGGAACAAGTCTCATTGCTTCCGGTTTAAGAAATTTTACGAAATTTGTGCACATGACAGACCTTTGATAAAAAAATAGATTAGGCATGCGAGTGGAGGAGTGACAAAATTTAAATGATTATACTTTTAGACGAGGTGATTCAACAACATACTGTCTCAGTGTACCAGAGGTGAACATCTCTGTCACGAAATTGATGTTTCTATTGGCAGTATCAACCCAAGAAGTGTAGAACTTCATAATATTTCTGTGTTTCAAAGTTTTGAGCAGATGAATTTCACAATACAACCTCTCAAGATCTTCAGGACTCTGCAGAAAATCATAAAGCTTCACCTGGTTCCAGGCTACCTCAATTCCTTCATACTCATCAAAAGCTCTATAGCTGCAGCAAAAAATTAAAAAAAAAAAAAAAGAAAAAAAGAAAAAGAAAAAATTACAATGCTAAAACTATCAAATTCTGCTGAAAGGAAGTGCAGAAAATAGCCGCTTACACTGTTTTAAAAGCCCCTTTACCAAGAATTTCATTGTACTGCAATTGGAAGAAGCAAAGAAACAACCTTAAATTTATCAAATTAAGGATAACAATCAGTGGCAATGAAAAATCAAATAACAAATATACCCTCGCATATCTTCCAGTAGGGTCAATTTCACCAAACTCAGAATTATCTGAATCAAGATATGATTCAAGCCCAATGACACCATTCATCCCTTTTAGCTATTTTATCAAACAGTTCTTGGCCTACAATTCCTTGGTTTTAGATAGAGAGGAAGGATTCAATCAGTTTGTGATCATTACAAGAAAACCACTATACTGAGTTATATTATAAAATAATTTATATAATTTATATAGTGTTTTTGTTCTTAACGAGGTAGAGCCCTCGGGGAGTCCATTAAAAGGACAAAGTTTCCTAGCAAATCAAGATTTTTGGAAGGCTATTATACTACTATCAATCATGTTATAATGTTATAAGTACCGAAAATTTTAATTCAAAATTTTGACGGACAACAAATATTCTGGAATCATTGAAAGATGGAAAAAAACAGGTGAATCAGGTTCCAACGCTTCAATATCAGTATGAATTCGATAAGAAATTCCCTATACTCGAGTCCTTTTCCATACAACAGGCAAATCCAGACAAAATACCTCTCTTTCTTGATATTGTACTTCACCTTTTTATCTCATTAACCCACCCGCCCCACCCCCCGCAGGCCGCACTCCACGTCAACCCAAGTGTATGTAGATCGTGCAAACAAGGGACCAGCCAAGTATAATATAAATTTATCTTTCTTTGTGTGGCATTGGCAGTTTCACTAGTGGGTGTTAAGATTTTAGTACAATTTGTGGTACTTGATAGTTGATTCTTTACTAGTCAAGATGAACATTTTGCATCACGAAATTTTTTTATGATATCTGTCTGATTGGATAATGGTGGATCTAGGTTGGCACTTATCTTGTGGTCCCTTGCATGGCAAACCATACTAGTTGCCGGAGATTTTAGATATATTTTTGGTCAGCACGAACTTGTTTTGAATTATTCGAAGTATTGTCAAGTCTAACACGATTTAAATGAGTTTTACACTTTACTTTCTTCCTTTTACAAAGCAAACAAGTCAGTCTAAGTTCGAATGTATACTCTCTATAACGTGCTATTAGCTTATATGCTTGGTTTGATTTAGAGCCTGCGAGCAAATTTTTGTTTTGCGTTTCTTTTAAATGCTTTTTCATTTTTATACTTTTTTTTCTCGATTATTGCACCTTGCATATCACTAAAAAAGCAAAGAAAAGATTAATATTCTCACACGTGGCTGATTTTTAATCAAATTAGAAGCTTCTAAACCTTAATCTAGAAAAATATCAAGCAGAAATGAACCGTGCCTTCAGCTGGTCAACTATAAGATGAAGATGTGCAAATCAGATTTATTAGATATTTAATAGTCCCACCGAACCCTAAAGATTTGCTTTAATAATGTCATGAAAAGTGCCATGGCTGACCATTTCTTTAAACATATAATTATATCATAATTGCGTAATTTATCTTAAATGAATTTGGAAAATAGTCCGTGAAAAATTGAATTAATCACTCAAAAGCAAAAATTAAGATCTAGTTAAATACAGGCTCTCCTTTCGTGCAAGATTTAGAATGTGTTCGATAGTGATTATGAGAGTTGATTTTTTAACCATTGGAGAGAAAAGTGGATCCCACCTACGATTGAATAAGTCAAAATGCTGATTGAAATCGTGAAAATAACAATAAAAAATTAATTTTTTGGGATGAAAAATTGCTATCAAACGAGAGCTTAGATTTCATTTTACCTCTTTGTACTTTGTGCAGGAGTTGGTGATCAAAATACAATATTAAAATAATAATAATAATAATATGAAATGTCCCATAATAAAATTGTTTCGCGCGAGTAGTCGCTAACAATTAAAAAAGGGATCAAACGATTGTGTAAGAAACAGACCTCTTGAGACAAAGTCCCCAAAAATGGTGTTTTATTGACGATGATTTACAATTGAAAATAAACAGAATGCCTCGAAGGGACGCAAGCACACGAGTACTAAAAGAAGTGTTTAAATTTAAGCTAAGAAATTAAAATTACATATTCTCTGTTTGAGAGTGTTTGATTCCGGCCTCTTTTCTATGTTTTCTCTTCCTTTTTATATTCCCTCGTGACAAACCGCTTGGAAACTGCTTAATTGCTTTATAACTACCCACTTTCTTTATGGTGGCTAACTTGTAGTGGAACTGCCGTCTCTAAGTTCTGCCATTACTCTTTGTCGTTCAACCGCCTTCAACTGGACTCCTTGAATCATGGAATGTGATAAGATCACTCAATAACTGCTTCAATAAATGATATTCTCGATAACCATAATATTTTATGCTTGCTAAGATCCTAGGCGATTTGAAAGTTTGGACGAGAACGGGGTCATCGCTTTGGGCGACTGAGGCACTCCATTCACTCAGATTTTGGGCGTCTTGCAAGCTTGGGTGATGATGTTACTGTGTTCGTGGGCTTCCACTGCATTCATCAATAATCTTGTTTGGACCTTTATCTTGAACTCCCCAATTGGGTTTCACTCTTTGGGCTATTTGATTTGGGCTGCACTTTTAGTGTGTCAACAATTACCCCCAATATGGCAGAATTAATACCAATTATTAATCTTTACCATATTCACTTTGTATTTTCCAACAACATTTGAAATTTCCAAGAATTTCAATCATTATTTCCTTTTATAGCTTGAAAAGGTGCAACGTTACAAACCCTTATAAACCCAAAAGACACGCCATTTCATCGCACCACTAAACCACGTCTCTATATTTCGCGCTTCCTCCTCACTATTTAACTGTTCATCTTCTTCCTTCTCTGCTACGTTTCTCAAGCAGATCTGAACAAAACTGTACTTTGCACCCAATGGCGACTTCACAAACTCAATCTAATGATTCTTTTAGTTTCGAAGATTTCCAGAAAATCCTTACTAGGCCTTATGTAAATCCAAACTTTTTTGCACAAGCCAATGCTGACCTCAATGAATTCTATCTGGGTCCATCATTCAATAATGCCGAAGCCGTTGGACAAGTGGCGGTGGGCCAGCTGTTCCCTTGCACTCAAGACCCTCCGTTCCTGAACTCTCTACCATTGAGGCCGATTCGCGAAAAAAGTATTCGCACTTGGCCCAAAGCTGATGTTATTTTTCGTAGATGGCATGCACGTCTTGTGAATTATGGCCCTTCCAAGGTGATTTTTGATCGTGCTAGGATTTCAGACTTATTAGAAATCGCTCTTCAACCCCCAATTTTCGACCCAGTGCTTTTTCCGATTGCTTTGAGTTTTTGGTCTTCTAAATATAATACCTTCGTTTTCCCTCTTGGTCCAATGTCTATTACTTTAAGGGACATTGGAACCCTAGTAAATCTTCCGCCTTTGGGCGATACCATCTTTCCTGGTATCTTGATTTCCAGTGTTGGCTCGAAATTTGACAAGAAACCTACTGAGTCCTATTCAAGCATGCAAGACTTTTATAATCATTCAAGCATTGAACATTCCCATACTGAGCGTGTGGCCTTTCTTCAATTTTGGCTCTGTAAATATATTCTCTGCGTGCCAAGTATGAAACCTTCTACGAGCTACTTACCCATAGCGCATGATTTGGCGCATGGTAGGCCTTTGAACTTATATTCCTTCTTTTTAGCTGTACTTTATAGAGGCATGACTTCCCTTCAATCTCAACTGAAGAATGGTGCATCTCCCACTGGCAGTGGGCCCCTTTGGTTCACTCAACTATGGTTGAGAGCATAATTTCCACCACTTGGTGCTCTATCCATTTCCCTTCGTTTTGCTAGCTACTATGGGCTAGTCATTGACCCATTGAACTTTGTAAATATGTCCAGTAGGGACATTTTTTCATTCTTTTATACCTTAAATTTGATTCCTTCATTCTTTCCTTTTCCTGCTCACTTGACTTCAGATTATGTTCAACCTCCTTCCACCCTGGACAGTGTGAGCGCCTCTCTGCTTGTTTGGGTTCAGTTTTTGATTGGGAGGGAATTGTTCCACGATATTTTAATTGGAACCAATGCCAAAGCTGGGGTTGAAATATATGCTCTCCAATTTTTTGCTCGCTAACTTAGTTTTGGCCAAACTTGGCATGTTCCTCCTTGCTACTCCAAAAATTTGACAGATCGTTTTCACACTATTAATAAGGCAGAAGCACAAGCTGGAGATGCTGACAACATTCTTTTGATGAGCAAATTTTCATTAGCCCCTTTCAATTCTAACTGTGTCGTCCATCCTCTTTTTGAACAGCTCTGGTCATCAGTAAAATGTAGATTGTTTGTAACTGATTCTAATCGTGCCTTCCATTTACTGGATCAGCCAGACACTTCCTCTACTTCTCCTATTTTGGTCACCCCTGTGTCCATTAGGAATCCTTCCTTCCCTGCTCGTGCTAAACATCCTATCCGTCCATCTGCTTATCCACTTGCCAAGGCTACTGCAGCTAAAGGCGCCTTAAGCCGCAAATGGCCAGCTTCAGCATCTCCCATTTTGCGGGATGATGATGATGATGATGATGATGAGGCTCCTCTCATCCTTAGGAGAAAGGTAATTGAATTTTTTTATTCACAAACATACTTTTCTATGTACTAATGGCTTACCTGAATTTCTCAGAAAAGTTTTGCCTCTCCTTCGAAGGCTTTGGTTTTGGCAACTCCTGCTTCATCATCTTCTGCTAAAGTTGCTTCGTCCAAATCAGCTGATGAAGGGACTATGTTTAAAGAGAAACCCTTAGTCCCGGAATCTTCATCACAACCAGTAGAAGGTCCACTTTCTTCCCAGGGTGCCGACCCCCCAAATATCGAACCAGAAGGTAATACATATTTTGATATTTTACCTTTGCTTGTGCTACTGGTTTCTGATTCGTTGCTTCATGAATTATGCAGAGGCTCCTATGGGCCTGTCCGTTGTGGCAGAGTTTTCTCGCCCAGAAAGGAGAAGTCCCCATAAGTGGTGGAGCCAACTGGTGATATGCCTGAACTTCCCAAGATTGCTGATGAGGTAACATTTTGATTCACTTTCATTTTCGCTCCGTTTATTGTAGCGAAAGTCCTCAATGTTGGCATTTTTCTTTGCAGGGTGCTGATGACATTGTGCGTTCCATCCAGAACTTGTTCACTTCCTGGGGATAAGTCAAGACGTCTCGCCCTACTTCAACCAGTCATCCTTCTGCTTTTCGGAGGAAAATATGAAGTCTCTCAAGCAGTCGGTACTTGAGTATGTGTATTTTATGGACATGGATATCGGCCAGGCTAGTGCTACTAAACATAAGGATAAGTTTGAGCTATTGAGTGCGAAATTGGCGCAAGCACTTACACTTCCATCGCTCAATGTTTCTGTTGACTTTAAAGTGATATTGAAGGTTGTCCACTTTGACATCCTGTCATTACTAGCTAAAAACGTTGAATTGAAGGCCAGGAGTACTCAATATCTTCGTGTTGTATCTGAAAGAAAGTCTTTGCTTCTAGAGATTAACAAAGCCGAGGATGAATTGAAAGAAATCTCTTCTGACGTTATGATCGAAGACTCTTTGATGATAAGCTTGGCTGCAGAGATGAAGGAGCTTCAAGCAAAGATAAACGACTGTATGGCGAGAATGGCTGCTAAAAAGCGTAATGCTTCCCAAGGAATTGAACGAACCAAGTCTTTGGTTGAGTAGTATAAAAAGCTGGAGGTTGATAACGATTTTGTAACTGAATTAAATGTCGCTTCTTCTTAATAGGGCGAAAATTGGAAAAGACTTAGGGAAAGAATACGTTCGGCTTGGGGTGAATTGTAATTAAAACATCAAATGCTTTAACTTTCCTTTTGTAATTTCGCACTAATTGCCATTGCTAATTTTGAATGTAACAGCAGCTATTGTCATTAATGAACGATTATTTTGTCTACTTGCGTATTAATTGACGTTGTCCATAATCGTCAACCCCCCAAGCATTTAATTGCTTTATGCTAAGATTCATGTACATTCTTTCTTGGTATTCCCGTCTCTTTTCCCAAGACTTTGGGCCATTTGATTTCAGTTATTAGGCACGAATATGGCCGTTCATATTCTGTTTTTTCACCTTCACGTCTCTATAAATGCGTGTGTATTTCGCATTTATCATTTTCATTTCCATTCTTTTGTTCAAAAACTAATTTGCTGCCATCGTTTGACATCTCAACAATTGATCCAAAATTTTCGTCTTTCATAGAAAAAGATCATTTGATCCGCTCATTTTGCTATCTGTCTTGATTTCACCTTTGGTATGGGAGATATAAGAAATATTCTTTGGCCAGCAAAGGTCTTCCCATCATCTCCATGTTCTTTATAAGGAGTTCAATGATGGAAGGCGATTTTTGAGGATGCCTTTTAAGCCACTTCGCTTGCTGAGAGTGCTTCTCAGTCTCCTTACTTGTTATTGCAGCAATGCGATTAGGCAGGCGATTTGAGAGTGCTTTTCTTCCTTTTTGCTTGTTGAGAGTGCTTCTCAACCTCTTTGCCTGCCCTTGCAGCAGTGCGATCAGGACGGCGATCAAGGCCGGTTCACCCTCTTACTCGGCGATCGATCGAGAAATTAGTTTGCTCTCAATTGTAGCTCATAGAGTATTTAGTATTTTGTATCTCACAATTTGTAATGAATATTTGATAATAAAGGAATTTATTTGAACGTATTTCGTTCTTGCCTTATTTATATAAGATCGTTCAACGCAATTATATTGATTACGCTTTTATTTGTTCACTTTCCTATAAGGAAGGAACATACTTTTTTAAATATTTGCCATTAATGAACTTCATGTGCTTGGTGTCATCTAAATTTTCTAAATGATAGGCTCCATTAGGCAACACACTATTTATTTTATATGACCCTTCCCAATTGGGTGACCACTTGCCATACTTTGGATTCTTGCTATCCAAAGGGAGTATTGTTTTCCAAACCAATTCGCCCAGGCTAAACGACTTGGCTATAACTTTTTTATTATAAAATTTAGCCATCCTTTGTTTTTGAACTTGCAATCTATCTAGGACATCCAACTTTAATTCGTCCAACTCCAATAAGTTTTGAACTAGTGATTCGGTATACTCACCATCACTTAACTTATGTTGCAAACACACTATGATTGGTTGCACATTAATTTCCATCGGCAAAATGGCCTCCTGTCCATACTTAAGTTGGAAAGAAGTAAATTTGGTAGTTGACCGAGGCGACGTCTTATAAGCCCATAAGGCCTATTTTAGACATTCGTGCCAATTTCTGGCATTTTCATCTATCATTTTCCTTATAATATTTTTTAGAATCTTATTAGAAGATTCTGCCTGTCCGTTGGATTGAGAGTAATATGGTGTGGAGTTCACTAACTTAACTCCAAACTCGCTCAATAATTTCTTCACTTGATCTCCATTCAAAGAAGTTCCGTGATCTACCATCAAAATTTGTGGAATCCCAAATCTATAAATAATATGATCACGGATAAATTCTATGACACTCTTTTGGGTGATCTCCTTTTAAAGGTATCGTTTCTACCCACTTAGTGAAAAAATCAGTTGCAACTATAACAAAGGTATGTTGCTTGAACTATGGGTGATAAATCTTCCCTATCGGGTCTATCGCCCAACTCTTGAACGGTCAGGGTTTGATAATGGGTGTCATCTTTCTTACTGGCGCCCTTTGTATTGGACCATGCTTTTGGCACGCCAGACAACTCTTCGCATATTGAACACATGATTCTCCTATCTTGGGCCAAAAATATCCATTCCTAATAATTAATCATCTCATCTTTTGGTCAGCTTGATGAGCTCCACATATCCTTTCATGCACTTCAACCATGATTGTTCTGGCTTTTTGCAAACTTACACATTTTAGTAATATACCATCAGAACGTTTCTTAAACAACTCTTCATCTATCAATGTATAGTTTAGTAAACGCAACTTCATTTTTCTACTACCTCCTTTATTAGGTTCTTTAAGGAACCTTTTAATCTCTGCCCTCCAATCTATTGCATCTCCATCTTATATACAATGAATTTCAATCATTCTCGCCCTTCTTTGGACTACGGGCAATATTACTCCATATTCACAAGTAGATTTCCAATTTAAAGCCTTTGAATACCCTGAGGCCATCTTTGCCAACTCATTTGCTATGTCATTATATATCATATTAACACATTGAAGTTCTACTTGGTCGAATTCTTCCAACAGTTTTTGGGCGATTTCATATTGACTTATAATGGAATCACTTTGGCACTTAAAATCGCCGATCAATTGGTGAATTACCAAGTGAGAATCGCCTCTAACAATCACATTCTTTATCTCCATATCTATCATTAATTCTAAGCCCACAATTAAAGCTTCATATTTGGCTTGATTGTTGGTGCACATCCTATCCAAAGTGAATGCGAACTTGTAACAAATCCCTAAAGGATTTATCAATGCTACTCTTACCCCTGCACTTTTAGAGGTTTTTGACCCATCGAAATATAAAACCCAAGGTTTTAATTCGAATGAATCGATTTCTAATTCAATTTTTTCAGGCATATCAAGGCATGGATGATCGGCCAGAAAGTTAGCCAAAGCCTGATTTTTTATTGCCTTTTAGGGTATGTATTGTATTTTGAATTCTGATAACGCTAAAATCCAAAGGCCTACACTTTGGTGTAAAATAGGGCGAGAGAACATATATTTAACCAAATTTACTCTAGAAATCAAATAAACAGTTACGGGCCGCAAATAAGCCCTTAATTTCGTACATGTGAAATACAATACAAGACATAATTTTTCAATGGCAGAGTAATTACATTCACATTTTATTAACCGTCTACTCAAATAGTAAATCGCCATTTTTTCACCAAATTGGTCTTCTTGCGCGACCATTCCAGCTATTGATTCTTGTTCAGTCGATATATACACTTTTATTGGCCGTCCTTGGATTGGTGACACCAACACTGGTGGACTTGATAAATATGTCTTTAGGCTTTCAAAAGCCTTTTGATGCTCTTCTTTCCAGACGAATTCGTCCTAATTTTTCAGCTTTAAAAGCGACAAAAAAGTTTTAGTTCGTCCTGCACAGTTAGAAATAAAGCGTCTTAAAAAGTTTACTTGGCCTAAAAACCTTTGCAATTTTTTTTATTGCTAGGTGGTTTGGCATCTAAAATAGCCTTCACTTTATTTTTATCAAGTTCAATCCCCCTTTTGTGTACTAAGAAACTAAGGAAGTTTCCTGCATTAACACCAAATGCACATTTCAAGGGATTCAATTTTAGTTTATATTGCTTCATCCGCTCAAATGAACATCTCAATTGTTCAAAATGGCCCTTTTCTTTAATGGATTTGACCACTATATCATCTATATACACCTCAACAAACTTGCCTATCATATCCTGAAAAATCAAGTTCATTGCCCTTTGATAAGTCGCTCCTGCATTTTTCAGACCGAAAAGCATAACTACCCATTCAAAACATCCTAGAGATCCAGGGCATCTAAAGGCAGTTTTGTGTATATCTTTCTCAGCTATATAAACTTGATTGTATCCTGAATACCCATCTATGAAGGAATATATTATCCGGCAGTCAAGCCTACTGAAGAATCTACCGTAGGCATTGGATATTCATATTTGGGTGTGGCTATGTTTAGGTTCCTAAAGTCTATGCACTCCCTTAATTTACCATTCTTTTTTAGTATTGACACGATATTGGACAACCACTCGACATATCTGGCCGTTCTAATAAAGTCTGCTTTTAATAATCACTCTATTTCTTTCTTAATCTTAGGAAGTACATTAGGAGCAAAGCGCCTAAAAGGTTGCTTATGAGGTTTAAAATTTTGGCTTGGTTGGCAATCTATGTTCCACCAAATCTCTATCTAAACTAGGCATATGTTCATATTACCAAACAAAACAATCCTTGTATTCCTTTAATAAAGCGATTAATTTATCACTAACTTCTTGATCAAGCATCTGGCTGACGAATGTTGGGCGATCTTTCCCTTCATTGCTAATATTAACTTTAATTAGAGGGTCTTGTGCTTGAGCGTATCCAGGCTTGGTGATCCTCATTACTTTATCGTCCATTTCCCTTATAGGCACTTCTTCTTCTAAACAATCCATCTTGTTGACTTCTCGGCCAATACTTTGTTCCAACTCGAACACTGCCAATTTGTCTCCCAATGCTTTCAAGGCTGCTTCTTCTTTCGTCTTGTCTTTGCATTCTTTATTGAAAGCCAGTAATTTGACTTTGAAGGCCTGAACATCGCTCATTTGCCTTTGTTGCTTACAACTCATTTAAAACTCCTTGATTACTTTTTTGCAAATTATTGGCTCTTCTAGAGCCACTATGTTTAGCCTCATTTAACTGAACATTTCAGTGAGTGCATCTATTGAAAACGATTCTTCGCTCTGTGCAACAATTTGAGTTTCTTCTCCATCTTGGACTACTCTAACAGGTTCGTAATTTCCTTCGTACATGAACCTTTCTATTGAGTTTGTTTCTGCGACAAAAGGTCTGTGATCTGCCTGCACCACTTCTGCTTCACCCTGTCATTCCAGAAAACCAGGCATTGATGGAGCGATGAAGGTATGCAGCGACTTCCGTGTGTCCAATCCCTTCCTAATAACATATTGTAACTAGTAGGACCATCTATTACGAAGAAAAATGTGGTCCTAGTAGTTGTCCCTACAGTTATGTCCAATGGCATAACCCCTTTAGCTGAAGTTGCTCCTCCATTGAAACTTGTAAGGATGACTTCTGTTGGAATCATATCACTTTCTGTCTTTGCAAATTTCCTCATCATCCTAGATGGAATGGTGTTTATAGCTGCTCCATTATCGATAAGTACTTTCACCACAGGTATACCGTTAACTAAAGCCTTAACGTACAATGGCCTCAAGTGTTTAGTTAACTTCATGGCTGGTCTCTTAAAAATAACCTTTTCGGCAGCATCTATTTCCACTTCTTGCTTGTTCTCTGTTGAATTATCCTTTTGTGATAAGTCAACGTGCAGTCTGTCACACTGAGCTTTCACTTCCTGAATTTCCTTTTTATTGTTTTCTAATGCTTCTTCTTTAGTTACCCAACCTGTGGGAGGAGACAATATTCTTGGAGGTGACCCATACTTTTCAGAGCGAGGTACTCTCCTTTTTCTCTTAGGTGTCCCATACAACACATAATAATCGAAAGAACGCCCAGATGGTTCTCCCAATAAACCCACTTCACGAACACCTTCTCTATGTAGTTGCTTCAACAGGGTATTGCGCGATACTCCTCTCTTTCTTCTTTCTGCTTCCAGATTAATTTTCTCTTCGATGTCCGTCATACCATCATCCTCTTCATCATTGTAGGCCCCTTTAGAAGTTTGACCTTCTTCACATTCCAACACACATACTTCTTCTTCGTTATCCTCCCTTTCTTCTTCTTCGTCTTTCTCTTTGTTCTTGAATTCATTGGCTAGTAAATAGTTATTAGACATGACAGGAGGTAACGTACCGAACTGAATAGTAAGGGGCTGATCTAGATCTTCTTCATCCCTTCTGTCTTGCTCAAACTTCAATCTCCAAGAAGAACTCTTTGCAAATTCTTCCATCGATTCACCTGTACCAGTTTCTTCACTGTCTTCAAGAACATTTTGATTGGCTACGTCGAGTAGTTTAGGCACCTTAGGACGTGGCACTCCCTATTGTTGCCTCATCATTCTTCCATAATTCCGTTGAAAATGTCTTTGTTGGGTTTTAGTCATCTCGTTGAAGGGTATCATCCTTCCTGCATTATACTGGAACGAATGCCATACATTTGGTTAGCGAGGTTGCGGCCTGAATGTTCTCCCATTATTTATTGACCTGAACTCCTCTCAAAAGGCGGTCCCCTATAAAATGATGTACCTCGCCCTCTAACAGGTTGAGCGTTTGGAAAAAAAACTAGGGCGATGGTGATGCTGCCATATCCCTGGTTTCTCTGTATTTGCACTCACTTCTCCTTAACATCTTGCACACAAGACGTCTTCATCCTTTTTAGGCTCATTCTCTTTGATACGTTCAAAGACACTGTGGGTGTGGCCCAGGGTCCTCCTCTCCGTCGTTTATAGCCAACTTGAATTTTGGCAACTTGTTTTTGAAACCAGTCATCACCATGTTCACCCCAAGTGGCTGTGGAAAAGGATTTTCATCCACTGCTATCTTCTTCTTATCCTCAAACGTAATTCGTCCTGATTCAATGGCGTCCTATAACACATGACGAAAAACCAAACAGTTATTAGTTAAATGTGACCATGTATTATGCCACTTACAATATTTTTTATCCTTGATTTGTTTAGGGCTTGGCAACTTATGTTTATCGCTCAGTTTTATCTGCTTATCCTTATATAGTTTATCAAATATAAGGTCAGCTTTGATTACATCGAATGAGAACGTTCTAGCCTTTTTATTTTCATCTTTTATAGGCTCATCCTTACCCGACGATCTAGGCTTAGCCATTATAGGACAAGTATACGCGTCTCCTTTGATTAATTCAGCCAAAAACATTTCGATTTGATCGTAATACTCGTCATTAATGGTATGAATATCAAAATTTGGGTCTTTATAATAAGTCCCCTTTCTAGAATTTTTTATTTGCTCTTCTTCTTTTATTAATCGTTCATATCTAATCACGTTTGCGCTCAATTGGAAAAGATCAGGAAATTCCCTGTCTTGGAATTTCTTTTTCAAATCAAAGTTTAGATAGCTTTGAGCGATTTTGACAAACTCCTTTTCGGACAAAAGTACAAAACATTTACTTCTTGAACCTTTGAAGGAAACATTCTGCCCATTCGTTTGGCATTGATGTATATTCGTCAAATCGGTCAAAATAACTTCAGACTCAATCTTATAAAACTGAGCATGGAACAATTGCTCAAATTGTTGCAATGTTTGAATAGAGTTCGCTGGCAAATTGATGAACCAGGAGAAAGCTACTCCTGTTAATAAACTAGGGAACAACCTCATTTATGGTAGTAGGTTATTTCACCACTTTGCAGTGTGAATCGCCCTATATGTTTTAGAGTAGACATCTCTCCAAAACCGGTAAATAATAAGAATTATGGCACTTTATACCCTCTAGGCTATGGATATGCTTGGTTTACCCAATCACGATATGACTTTGTGTAAGTCGGCCTAATGACAGGACATATCCCAAAAGCCATTTGATCCTGTACTATTTCCATAATTTGATTTCTCAACATGACGTTGGGGTCATATGGAATTCCTACAAGTTGGTTGATCGGTTGATTTGCCTGAGACTTGATGTTTCGTCCTTGGTTGGCAACAAAGTTGTCATGATTTGGGTCATTGTTACCATTAGCCTGAATATTTATTTCATCATTAACACGTGGGGTATTCTGTCCATTATTTAGGACATTGTCTCTTACATTTAGGTTACCCCCAAGTTAGATGTACCATTACCTCTATTTTGATTTGGCATTACACCATCCCCTAGTTTGAAATAGACGGACCAAAAGGTGGTTCTATCTCTTGATTTGGACTTAGGACTGGGGAATTATGTCCTACAATTGTCCTAACTTGAAAGTAACTTACAATAGGCACAACTGGCTGACAAATTTAGCCTACTAACTTATTCATTATTTCATTTAATATATTCAGTTGTTTGGCCATATTGTCATAATATGCATTCCCATTCTGGGTAAGTCTTTCCATATTATGAACATTTCATAAATTTATCGGTTTAACGACATCCTGTGTGAGTTTTCGAAGCAATGCACGTATGGTTCGAGGACTCAATTCTGTCATTGGTTCGTAACAACTGTGACTGCTCTGACTCTGTCCCTCTGTTCGTGGAGAGCTTTGCTGCTCCTCATATCGCTCGATCACAGACTAGACTCCTCCCTGACTTGCTGCTTCCTTATCAGATTTATGAGGCATATTGTTTCACTTTTTGTATCATCAACACCAAACACCAAGGTCCCACTGGGCGTGCCAAATTGTTTCGCGCGGGTAGTTGCTAACAATTAAAAAAGGGATCAGACGATTTTGTAAGGAACAGACATCTTAAGACAAAGTCTCGAAAATGGGTATTTTATTGGCGATGATTTACAATTGGAAATAAACAGAATGCCTCCAAGGGGCGCAATCAAACGAGTACTAAAAGAAGTGTTTAAATTTAAGCTAAAAAATTAAAATTACATATTCTCTGTTTGAGAGTGTTTGATTCCGGCTTCTTCTCTATGTCTTATCTTCCTTTTTATATTCCCTCGTGACAAACCGCTTGGAAACTGTTTGATTGCTTTATAACTACCCACTTTCTTTATGGTGGCTAATTTGTCGTGGAACTGCCGTCTCTAATTGCTATCATTACTCTTTGTCGTTCAACCGCTTTCAATTTGGCTCCTTGAATCGTGGAATGTGATAAGATTACTTAATAACTGCTTCAATAACTGTTATTCTGGATATCCATAATATTTTATATTTGTTAAGATCTTGGGCGATTCGAAAGTTTGGGGCGAGAACGGGGTCATCGCTCTGGGCGACCGTAAGGCATTCCATTCGCTCAGATATTGGGCGTCTTGCAAGCTTGAGCGATGATGTTCTGTGTTCGTGGGTTTTCACTGTATTCATCAATAATCATATTTGGACCTTTATCCTGGACTCCCCAATTGGGTTTCACTCTATGCGCTATTTGATTTGGGTTGCTCTTTTAGTGTGTCAACAAAAATTATTCGTAGGCGATACGTTCTCCCTATTTATAGTTTAAATAATTTCTCAAAATACTATGTGAATAGCAGTTGACTAATAGCAACTCACTTTTAAGCAAATTTTATCATTCCAAATTATTAAAAAAATTAAAATGAAAAGGTGAGTATTCCACATGTGGTGGACGAACAAGGTCTTGGACCTAGGCCCATACAAATTAATAGGCTTCCTAGTTAGCCCAGACTTAAATGAAGCCCATTGCGGTCGAATTGGGCACAATCTGGATGCTTAACTAAAATGTTATTTTGTGGCTTGGGAAGCTAAATCCCATTGTAAATAGTGAATATCCCAACTTTTTTTGAGTTACAATCAAAGAAAAATTAGTATTACATCATTTTTGGTTCGACCAAAAAAAAAAAAAAACACTATTTCCACGTCAACAAGTTACCGGTTTTTTTAATAGGTTTTGTTACCATCTTCTAGTCTATTATTTTGAGTTTTTCTAGGATTTCTCAGAGTTTTCGACTACATCTATATATTTTTCGTTTGTTGCGATTCCACTATTTTTGCATTTGAAAATACTCGTACTATCTATCTTTTGAGTTGTGAGTATCTCATATTAGAGTTTTACTATTTGTACATCGAGTGTACAAACTCAGTATATAAATAACAAAACCCTTCATACTATATGTGAAATTCTGACTCTTGGAGGATTCCACAATTTTTCTTCTATATAATAACCGTGTCAATACTTGATTGAACTAATTTGTTTAAATTTTAATAAAATTGCTTAAAACCTTAATTATTTCGTTGTTCTTAACATATTTTGCATTTATAATGTTTGTCCTAAAAGACAAATTGTCATAGAAATTGGAAGAACCAGACCCAGAATATTTAAAGCAGGGTGGCAGTGATAAAGAGGGGTCATGCATTTATAGAATTCCTCATTGGTCCCGCAGCTCTACCACCAATCCCTACAGGTGCCCGTAGTAGGCCAGCCGCCCTACCTAAACTAATCATCATATCGGTCCCTAGGCCCCATTGTTTGAAAGGCTCGGCTTCAAAACCATACGTGGAGCTTCAACCTCATACGACTCCTCTAGGGATGGAGGTAGGCCCAGCCCAAGATTGTGCCCTCTAAATCCTCACCGATGAGGTTGGAGAACTTAAACCTATATAAACCATACAAAAGAAGTTCATACTTTTGATGTGAGATTCTGGTGTCTATACATCCCAACGAGAACCATGACAAACCACCACGCTTCCTATTCGACGTCCACGTTGAGCAGATGCCCATACACACTAAGTGGTAATCGAGATCAAAAGACATGATGCTGGAAGAGCTAGACTCAAAAGTTAGCCATAGAGATTGGAGAACACAAATATATATAAACCACACAAAGAAAGCTTATATGATAAAGAAGCAAGATAACAGGCAAAAAGTAAAGCTAATTGCTTTCATTGCGTGCCAGCTTTCATTTCAAACTTTTCTGGTTGGCAAAATAAATAAAATAATGAAAATGGGTATTTTAATAATATAATTTTTTAGATAATTCTATTATTTTGCCCATGTTTTGTCTCTTACATAATCACTTTTCGACCTTTAAAAATTTTCTACTGAAAATTTTACATTTTTTTTATATGTATATATTTTTACACCTTTTCAGCCGTATTAAGAAAAATTGTACGAACCGTCAAACCGTCCTTAATGTCAAGGGTAGGTGGTATTTTGGTCTTCATTATTTTTTTCCTGAAATTTTGCACTTTACTTTAGCCTTCTATTTTCTGAACAATTCCATCCTTCTATGTGATTTTAGTTGTTCTTTTTCTATAAATTTTCTTAACGAAACTCTCATTTATATATTATCTATTTAACACCAGGCCCCTATTTGTTTTACATTTTTGAAAAAATGAGAATGAAAAATGTAGTTGTTACGGGCCTCACACAAGAGATAGAAATTCAAATTTAGTTACTTGATATGATGAATAACGATCGTACTTTTCATTTTAATGAAGAAATAATGAGAACCAAATAGGGGCTAGTATAAAACTATAGACTAATAGATATTAGCGTTTGTTTGGCATCTATTACATTTTTTGCCAATTTTCAACCTTGTTTTTTTGACTCAAGTGGGCTCCACAGTTGCAACATCACTGAAAATTTTGCTGGGAGCCCCTTTTTACAAGTGGATTGTTGGCCCAAATGACGAAAACACCCTCCTTTGTCAAGAGTAAGGGAATGGTTAGGAGGACAGGATAGTAACTTTGTGCTGCCACATTAATGTGGCCTCCTACGACACGCATATACCACAAGAATCATGCTACAAGTACATTGAATTTGACATTAAGTTTGATATTGTGTCACGTGCCGACATCACATTGAATATTTTTTTTTTAAAAAACACACTGTCCCGCCAACTTCATTTTTTAAAATATTTGAAAACAATGGAGTGGCAAACTCCATGTCAAGTAAACAATGTATAAGAAACTTCATTCATACCACAATTTGAATTGTATGACAACTGGGTCCCACATTGGTTTGAAAAATTGACAAATAATGTGTTTTAATGTGGGCCAAACAAGAGCTTAATTAGACATTCACCTTTGCAGACGTAACACATGTTGACTAACGAATAACGAGTTTCAGAATGAGAAAACAAGAAACTATTCTAACAATCAAAGTTTGAGGAGATAGCCAATAAATGATGGACGAAAGTAACATCAACGTTTAACTCCTAGGACCTTGCACGTAATTTTTGCTAATGCCTTCACACATAATTTAAAATAAAAAAAAATGTAAATTTGTTTATGTAATAAGATATAAATTCGCAATTATGATTTAAGACGTAAAAAATTTCCTTTCTTTCATGATAAAATAACATCAAGAAGGGCATTGCATGCTCCAAATGTATGCAAAATCTACTTATTACTTTTATATTATTTTGTTATTACCTTCTTATACTTCTATTTAAGTTTATATTTTCTCTCTTATAACTACCTTTATTACAAATAGAATTATTTCACTTCTAATTGTCCATAACACGCGCAATTCGCATGTGATGTTTATAATTATTTACAAGAAAAAGTTGAAAATGAAGTTTCAAATTGTGGATATGGGTTTCCTGTTAGTTAAAAAGACAAACATAGCCTGTTAAAATGATTCTGGTCCTTTTGCTTTCCTACAAAAATAAAGCAAAAACATTATCATTTACAAATTCTTTTATATATTGACGAGATGACGATGGATTGAATAAATTTATTAAAATCTCTTCACTACTTAAACGATTGTTCTTACGTAAGTGGGTTAATGGCAAAAAAGGTATTAAGAGATTTTTTTAGTTATTTTTGGTAGATAATATTTTGATTCCATCAAATTTCCTAATCATCATAGACAAATTCGCAAGTTGTAATATAAATGTACATGCGACAACCCTTTTTTATTTGCCAGAATTGGTTACTTAAAAAAAATTATTTTATGTGTATATCTCACAGTGTCTTAACCTGTAAATATTTTATTGTATATGAGCCTAATTTTATCGTGTACGAAGCACTTTCCATAAGCACAAAACGCACGCTTCTTGTTTACCTCCAAAAACTTTCAATAAATCGACACTATTTTTCTTTCAGTTCCATTTTTAAACGATGATTTAAGATTTGTGGACATTTCTTGATTTCACCGTCGGTTGATTACTTAATT